>NW_005841859.1:1713916-1730414 GCF_000455745.1 Alligator sinensis | reverse complement strand
CAAAACAAAACAAAACAAAACAAAACAAAACAAAACAAAACAAAAAAGTCACTCCTCTTAGGTTTTTGGATGTTTCAAAGGGGTGGATGGCCATGTTAGGCTGAAGGCAGGTGGAAATCAGGGTAGGGATGAACCTTATAGATGAACTTGTTTAGAGGTATGAGCTTTTATAGTCAATAGTCTACGTAAGTGCCACCCTGCATTGCCTTATCTTTTTATTATTTCAAGAGCTATTCCTTCCCTATGTGTGAGACTGCATTTCAGTCCCATCAGTGGGACTGTGTGAGGGCCTGTTAAAAGGCCTGGCAATACACATCTTACGGGGTCTGCTGTAGGAAATCTCTGTCAGACCCAAATAGATCAGTACAAAAGATATCGGAGATAGGATTTGTATTCACATCTCTCCAGGGACTCTAATGCTGTGCAAAGTTCCTTGGATATCCCAGTACCACATCTCTTGCAGACTGCAGGCAAGAGAGATACCTGTGGAGGGACTGAGTGGCAGCCTTGTTACCTACTCGTGAGCGGGAAGAGTAAATAATTCCCCAAGGCCAGGCTAGTGTCCCTAATAAAAAATCCTAGTGCATTGCCAGAAGCTTAGAGACAGAGATGTATGAGAAGCTATAAAGAACTAATTACCAGCAGATAGTCATTCTTATTAATGATTGCACCTCAGAAAAAATATCCAAGGTAAAATGGAAGAGTATTTTAATACCTTTCATGTTCATTTCCTTTTTTTGAAAAAAGTGGCTTTTGGAAAGAAAATATGACTAACTGTTTATCTCTGTATATTTTATTCCTCATTAGCTTCATATGAATTATATACAGATAGATAAGCATGGAGCATGCAGCATGAATTTTAACATTTCAAAGAGGTTTTCTCATCATTATGGGAGGGATCGCTCATACATCTGCTTCTCCAAATCCTTCAGAGTGAAGATCTGTAAGAATTCAACTAGTTGCTTTCAGTTTTTGACACAGACTGCCTTTATGGTGCTGAATTGAAGGAGGTTAAGTGCCTGTAATGGATCCCTCTGAGAAACAGTATAATTGCTATGGCACAGGTCCACTCTCTTTCCATTGCCTGTAGGGTAACTATTACCTTTTAGATTTCCTTCAAGATGAAAGGACTTTGCCTGACAGATGGTCTACACATGGAATGCATTGTTATAAGCAAAATGTCTATGGAGAGGAGAATTTTCAGTTCATTTAGTGCCTCAGATATTGCCTATGATATGTCTGGAGAGTTATACACATACTTTTTAGCTACTATGGTTTCTTTCTTTATTCCCTTTGTGGAGATGGGAAAGGAGCAGTATTGTCTCCACGAACTCAGGCAGTTTTCCTGCTGGGAGATCACTGGGTCTTGTTTCTTGCTTGCTATTCAGTCTGTTACAGGGTCAGCTACAATGCTCTCTTATTTCAGCATAGGCTTTTATTGCTTGACTTTGCCCTCTCCTTCATGGCCAGGTATTATTAAATATACAGTAAGGCAGCTATGGTATTATGTAGAGACAGCACCCACTCGTCCACTAAGAAGCATCAAATGCTTTCTCCTCATTTGTCTTTTTTTTATAGTTTCACTTATTCTTTGCTGTCATCCTGGTGGCCTCCCCCATGTTATATTTTCTCCTCCTTTGATCTGTGCTTACTTTCTCATTCATCCACTGTTTTTCCTGCATTCTTTTTTCTCCTGTTGTCGTTCACCTTTCCCCCTCTATTTCTTTGTCTCTTTCCAGTCTACTCCTGTCTTGTCCTCCCGTCCTTTTCCTTGGGAAGCCCCTTCCTTGCTTCCTCTCTTGAAATCATCTTCATCTTCTCTTTTGGCTTTATGGAAGAACTCATGCTTTTCAGCTGCCTCTACCCTCGTGGGATTCCTTGCTTGTGGTTTTATCTCTCCCTAACTCTACCTTCAGATTCCTTCTGCGCTCCCTTTCACAAGCCTGCTGTGCTAGAGAAGAGGCTGAGAGAGGATTTTCCCTTTTCCTCTGTCCTCCATGTTACTCCTGTCTCATCTGCACTGTCTGGTGGTGGTCGCTGCTGCTTTTGAAGTTTTGAGGGGGACAAAGGCAAACTTGTTTTTCCCCATCCACTAATACTAGTTGTACTTGGCTCATGTGATTCATCTAGTATGCTGAACACTGTCAATGAGCTCATTTAGTCTACCACCTTGTTTCTACAGTTTAGTCTCAGTCAAATCAAATGTACTTACTTCTACAGAATGGATAACATTTTCCTCCATTGCACATCTAGGGCTGTACTTCTAACTGACATCACTTTGTAATCTGCACATCATCAGGTTAAAGATGATATAGCAATAAGAATAGAATCTGGATGTGGTCATAGTCAGTTTGCATTGCTGACTGTGCTTTATATGATTCTATTAGAAGTATATCCATGCCCAAATGGTTTAATATAAATATTTTAAAAAAGAATTTGAAATGGATATGGCAGGGAACTGGAGCTGATCTTAAATTATACCAAGTAAACAAATATTTAAATTCTTGGATTTATTGCAAAGGAGCCTATGATGTAAAAAGAGACTGTGAATAAGCAGGGTAGGCTTCTTAGTTTGCATTAGTGAAAAGAATAGATTCTCCGGAAAGATCTCATTTAGGTGCTGATTAGGTGTTTGTGGTGGATTATGTCACTGTTATGGTGTCATCTGATCTATCTCAGTTCATGAGGGTGTTTTTGGATTCAGTTAGGAAGATTTTGTTCAGATTTTGTTTTGTCAAGTCAAAAACCCAGAGCACCTGGCATTGGAAACAACAGTCATCTGCTAGTAAGTTGGCATTTAATGCAATATTAAACAAAAGGAACATAATGCTCAGAAACAAAATCTGAAATCCAGTCAGCATTAAGTCTTGTGATATGCACTGTAGAAATTCCACCACTAGGGATCTGATAATTAAAGTTGTGAATATCCAAATGACAAATAGTAATACCCTCCACCCCTAAAACTCATTATCTTGCATTGTCAATCAAGATCCTTAATGAAAAAGAAAACCCTGACAAGTAACATTCCTTTATATGTATTATCACTGTGTCTTTCACTTGGGGCTAATGCTTTTATTTATTGTATTCTAGTAAAATAGCTGCAATCAACAGTCTTCTCTGAGTGTGAAAAATGCAAATGCCTCTAGCTGCAGGACAGCATATACAGGGTGTGGATAGATATAGCAATCGAACTGTTCCAAGAATGTTACTGATTGGGAACTGGTTCATAATTGTCTATGGACAGAAGTGTTTGCATGTATGCTGTGAAGAGTTCTAAATAGATCCCTCACCTTCGACGTCAGTGGTTCCCAACCTCGAGTCGTGACCCAAATGAGGGTTACAGGGCAATGCCAGCAATGCCACACACAAAGGACGAGCCATACTGCATGCCGGGGCCACCATTGCTGCTACACTCTGCTCCCAGCAGCGGGTCATGGCAAAAAAAAGGGTTGGGAACCACTGTTCTAGGGATTGCACTGCTGCTAAAATGTAGTAGAAGAGTACCCAGATCATCGTGCTTTCTGGGAATCAGTGTCCAGAGTTTCCCAAGGGGGAGGTTAGGTTGGGTGGGAGGGAGGGAGACACAGGCTTCCAAGAAAGAGGAAGATGCTATTCCTTGCAGTGTACTGTATTTTAGGGTGTATAGGTTGACCCACTGTATAGGTCAAGTCCCAGCTTTCTTATCTGAAAGGGAAGGATTTTCATAGGCATGGTGTGCAACTTGGGGCTAGGCTTGGTGCTTGGTTGGCACAGCCCCATTCCCATTTTTTTTTTTTTTTTTGATGTGGCATGGTATATAAGTCGAGTTTGATTTTTAAGAGACAAAAACAGGGCTTCAAAACTCAATTTTATACACTGTGAAATATGGTAAATGTTCTGCTCTCCATTCTTAAAACACTAGGTTAAAAGGACTGATTAGGTTTAGTAAAGGACACCATTAGACTTTGCCAAAATCTGTGCTGACTGGGAATGCACAAACATGTGTGTTTGGGGTGGGGGGAAGGTGGCAGTGAGAGGAGGAGAAAAATGGCTTGGACTCCATCACAGGAAACAGACCCACACAGTGGGGTCCTAGGTTCATTTGGGGTAGGAGTGTGGTGGAAGGACTGCAGGATGCTGAGGGGGGTGGCTTTGTGGCCCCCTGCTTCCTAGTTCCTGTGAGAAGGGGCTGGGTCCTCTGGGCCCACTCTCTTCCCAAGAACTCTATGGTTTTTCAGTCCCTGCCCTGAAAATTATTTAATCAATTTCACCTTCCTGCTATGCTAGGGTTACCATACTTCCAGTTCCAAAAAAGAGGACCTTGGCATGGGCTGGAGGGAGGAGGAGGGGATACATATGGCACCCCCTGCCCTGGGCTGGGGTTCCTGTGCCTTACCAGGTGGCTTGGGAAGTGTCTCCTGGCAATGCCACCCCTGCAAGCACAGGCACTGACTCTGGTGCCACTGGCCTGGCTATGCAGCTCCTTGCCACCCCCAAAGCACCCATCCAATCCCTTCCCCTGCCAGAGGCACAGGCACCTCCCTACTGTGCCTTGGCACAGCCCCAGCCTCCATCTCCCAGTGCTGGCACCTGCCTCCCCTCCCACCCCTCTCCATATACCCCTGACACACACGCACACACACCTGCCCACCCTGACGCTTCAGCCCCTGCTCCCCATAGACTTAGCTGCTCTTACCACCCCTGCCTGGCTGTATGCCACCCATATGCATGTATGCATGCAGGCGCACGTGGTGCCTTTTGTCTCCAATCACACCAAGCAACTCTTTGCAGGCTGGAACACTGCCAGCAGGGGTAAACCCATATTTTCCTCCTTTTAAAGAGGAAAACCTGCATTTTTCCACAACAAATGGCAAGCCTAGATCCCTGGTAAACATGCATACTCCTAGAGCAAGCTGAGAAATGCAGTTCTACCAGCAAAATCCTGGACATTTTTTCTTATTTAAAAAAACTGACGGGATGGAGATTGGAGGATCCAAAAAGAGGACATGTGCAGGAAAATCTAGGTAACCCTATGCTATGGACCCTGCAGCTACTGGGTCCCAGGTTCCTTTGGGAGGTGTGTGAGAGGGGTTGCCGAGTGCTGGTGGAGGGGGAGCGGGAGGGTCATCCCCTGCTTGTGGTGCCCAGGGTCTGTAGCAGGAAGATGAAAATGACAAAGTGGCTTTCCAGGGCAGGGGTTGGAAAAGCTGGGGAGCTCTTGGTGAGCCTCAGAGCCTCCACCCTACCCAAACTACAAACATGGGGCCATACAGACTGGCAACCCCTCCACTTCCTCCAGCCCCAAATGAGCCTGGACCCCTGTAGCAAGGGGTACCACAGGGAAGGGAAACATGTTTTCATACAAGGTAAAAAGCAGAGACCTTGCAGGGAGCCTCCCAGGCATCACCATCAGGGGGTCACTTGGCCCTGCCAAAACCTGGCAACCCCTTCAATTACAATCCAGATGAATCTGGGATCTGCAGTGCAACATCATAGAATAATAGAAAATTAGGGTTGGGAGGGAGTTCAGGAGGCCATCTAGTCCAACCCCCTGCTCAAAGGAGGACTGTCCCCAACTAGATCTTCCCAGACAAGGCTTTGCTTAGGTGGGTCTTAAAAACCTCGAAGGATGGAGATTCCACCATCCCTCTGGGTAAAACACTGGAACAGGTTACTATCCTCCTGGTGAGAGAGTTCTTCCTAATATCTAACCTAAACTTCCCTTGCTGCAACTTGAGACTGTTGCTCCTTGTTCTGTCATCTACCACCACTGAGGACAGCCTGGCTTCATTCTCTTTCAAACCCCAATTCAGGTAGTTGAAAACTGCTATTAAATCCCCTCTCAGATTTTTGTAGACTAAATAAACCCAGTTCCCTCAGCCTGTCTTCATAAGTAATGTGTCCCAGCCCCTTCACCATTTTCATTGCCCTGTGCTGGACTCTCTCCAATTTTTGTCCACATCCTTTCTATAGTGAGGTGCCCAAAACTGAACACAGTACTCCAGATGTGGCCAGCGATGAATAGACGGGAATAATCACTTCCCTTGCCCTTTTGACAACACTCCTACCATTAGCTTTCTTGGAAACAAGGGCACATTGTTGGCTTATTCAACTTCTTGTCCTCTGTAACCCCCAGGTCTTTTTCTGCAGGCTGCTGCCCAGCCAGTCAGCCCCCAGCCTGTACCGGTGCATGGGATTGTTCCATCCTAAGTGCAGGACTTTGCACTTGTCCTTGTTGAACCTCATGACATTTCTTTTGGCCCAATCCCCCAATTTGTCTAGGTCACTCTGAATCCTAGCTCTACCCTCCAGCAGATCCACTATTCTCCTCAGTTTGGTGTCATCTTCAAACTTGTTAAGGGTGTACTCTATGCCATCATGTTCACTGTCCATTGCAAGGCAGACGAATTTGATAGTAGGACTAAAATTATGGACTTCAAAAATGCAAATTTCAACAAAATCAGGTCACTAGTAGAGAAAGGGCTGCAGGACCAGGGGCTGAAGGTGAAAGGAGTGCAGGAAGAGTGGTTGTTCCTTAAAGACACAATCCTCAAAGTACAAAGGAAATCCGTTCCCATGCAGAGGAAAAGTAACAAAAGGGCTGGGAAGCCCTCTTGGCTAAACAGGGATATCATGGTCCTCTTAAGAAAGAAGAAAGAGGTGTACAAACAATGGAAACTTGGGGCATGCCCCAAGGAGGAATATACAACAATGACGTGCACTTGTAGGGAACAGATTTGAAGGGCTAAGATGGCAACTGAACTAAAATTAGCAACAGGAATCAAAGACAACAAGAAGTCCTTATTTAGGTATGTAGGGAACAGGAGGAAAACAAATGGGAGTGTGGGGCCACTGCTCAGCAACTCAGGACAGCTGGTTACTGGTGCTCAGGAGAAAACTGAACTCCTGAATGACTACTTTACTTCGGTCTTTCACCTGGCCAAGGGCAAAATCAAGCCAGAATGGGTACAGAATGAGCAGGGTAGGAATGATTGCCTTCCTACTATTACCGTAGAACTGGTGTGTGATCATTTGAAAAAATTACCTATATGTCAGCAGGACCAGATGAACTTCATCTGAGGGTGCTGAAGAAGCTGGCTGAAGTCATCACGGGACTGCTGGCAAAACTTTTTCAAAACTCATGGCGCTCTGGAGAGGTCCCTGAGGACTGGAAGAGGGCCGATGTTGTGCCCCTCTTCAAGGAAGGGAGAATCTAACTTCTATCAGCCTAACTTCTATCCCAGGGAAGATCCTGGAGAAATTCATCAAGGAGTCTCTATGCAATAGGCTTGCAAAAGGTAGGATTCTGAATGACAGCCAGCATGGCTTTGTCATGGGCAGGTCTTGTCTTACCAACCTCATCCTTTTATGATCAGGTAACTCATCACCTGGATAAGGGAGAGGAGGTTGACATTGTATACCTTGACTTCCAAAAGGCCTTTGATCTAGTATCCCACAATATTTTTGAGAGAAAATTGGAGGACCATGGGCTTAACTGTGAGAAAGGTGGGTAGGGAGCTGGTTCTGGGGTAGGACCCAGAGTTCTAATGAATGGATCTGTGTCATCTTGGTGGGAAGTGGCCAGTGGTGTCCCTCAGGGGTCTGTGCTTAGTCCAGTGCTTTTCAACATCTTATCAATGATTTGGATGTGGGGGTGAAGAGATCACTGGCCAAGTTTACAGATATCACCAAGTTATGAGGAAGCGTGGTCACGCTTGAAGATAGGCTGCAGATACAGGCAGACCTAGACAGGCTAGCAAGTTGGGCAGATCGGAATCGAATGAAGTTCAATGTTGAGAAATGTAAAGTGCTCCACTTGGGGACAAAAAAACTCTTACACACCTACAGGCTTGGCAATGCCAAACTGACCAGCACTGCAAATGAAAGGGACCTGGGGGTAATAATAGACCACAGTATGAACATGAGGTGGTAGTGTGACTCTGTAGCCAACAGGGCAAATATTACCCTGGCCTGCATCAACCAATGCATCTCCAGCAAAACTAGGGAAGTGATTCTTCCACTCTACATGGCATTGGTGAGACCGCAGCTGGAGTACTGCATCCAGTTCTGGGTGCTGCACTTCAACAAGGAATGTGGAAAAGCTCGAGAGAAGGGCCACCCATATGATCAGAAACTTGCACGGCAAGCCATATAAGGAAAGGTTGAGGGGCCTGGGACTCTTCAGCCTGAAAAAGAGAAGGCTGAGAGGGGACTTGGTAGCAGCTTACCGCTACATCATGGGCATACAGGGCTTGGTGAACAATTGTTCATACGGACTAAGTGGTCAAGGTTATCCACCCCACCCTTGTTTTTATTGTAGTTATGGCTTTCTTTGCTCTCCCCACTGACAGGTCAGTGCAGGCTTGACAGCAACAGCACAACTTTGGACTTCTTTGGAACATAAGAAACTAGGGTAAGTTCCCCATCAAAAGCAAAAATGGATGAAAAAGTTTCCCTTTTTCAATTTGCTTGTTTTTCGGTTGGGATATTTGCCTTGTTTTTTTGAATTGTACCCACATAGGTCAAGTCCTGCTGCAACAGTCTTTCTGCCAGGTCAGTACTTGTGAAGAAATTGTCACCCACAATATGCCTTCCCATCTTTTACCAGGGATGAACCAGTTGTTCAATGACCTAGGTACCAAGATTATCTTGGCATAGAGTTTCTGGTTGTTTGCCCAGGTAGATGTCTCCAGACAGGGAGAATGATGTTGTTACATCACAGCACCACCAAATTTTCAAGCCATATTTGGCAGGCTTGCTGGGCATATATTGTCTGAAGGGACAGCGACCCCCTGAATGCAATAAGCTGCTCATCAACCATCAGGTGTATTCCTGGAATATACTATTTCCTGAGCTGCTTCACAAATTGTGTCCAAATATCTCTAAAGGTAGCAAGCTTATCCACAGCTCTCCTTTCCTCATGTGTCAGTTTGTTGTCAAATCTCAGATAGTTGGTGATTTGATGGAATTGTTTTAAACTGATGGTGGCACGGAAGCAAGTTCACCAGGTGCGTTACTCCCGCAACTCCTCCAGTGCCTTGTTACCACTGTGGTATAGACCACTCGGCGGTAGCAGGCCAATGTAGACTTTCTTCTCTGTTTCATCCAGCTTTTTCCACTCTTTTCTATTTTCAGGATGGTTATCATTCCACTCCCTGAATCTTCTTGATGCCCCTCTGTTTGTTTCTCTTATGATAACAGTCAGGATATCTTGTGAGAGAAATGGGTGGAATGTTTCTACCACTGTCTTTATTACTTTCTCTTGTTGGCCCAGCACTTTGATGGTCTATGTCCTTGGCTGTTCTCTAATGTATTAGCTGTGGACTTTTTTCTCACACTGCCATTCCTTCATCTAAAGGTGTCATCATCTGCAATGTTATCTGGGGGTGGTGGCAGTGGTTTTGCTCCACATCCTGCTGTAGCTCTCCTTAGTCTTCCACAGTAGCTCTGGGCTGGTCCTCTTCCCTTTCCCACTGGAAATGTTGGCATCACTTTTGCTTGTGGCACCACCTTCTCCTCATCTGAGCTGGATGAAGCTTCCATAGACACATGGTATTCTTGCTCTGAACAATCTCCCATGTCTGGAACAAAGTCAGCATCTTCACTGCCTTGGGATAAGATTTCATCAGTGGATGTGTTGCTGTCATCCCCAGTTAACTATGCATGAAAGGCTTCAACACTGAATATGCGCTGCTTTTTTATCCTGGACTGCAGAAAAAAGAAATAAACTGATTACTTCTGAATGCATATAAATAACAATCAAAGACAAACCTGTTCACCTATGCTGTCACAGAAGGAATTCTGCCCTGCCCTATGGTAGCACTCTCCTCCTGGGCACAGAAGCCAGAGACCAGCATCCACTCTTTGCAGGCAAGTCAAATGTGGGTGGATGCTGTTTGGAAACCACACATGCAGGGGCTTATTGAGAGCAGGTAAAATGGCACGGAGGTGTCAAGCCCTTACCGTTGAAGGGGACTCCATAGTGTATGCTGTATTGCAGTAGGATGTAGTTCTGTTTCTTCTCTGCTGTCCCTTCACTCCTTGTCCTCACTTCCAACAAAGGCAGGGCAAACTAGCTTGTATCTTATGAAAGGGGCAGGTGAGGCAGAATTTTTCCATGAGAAAAGAGAGCAGAGGTAGATTTGGGTGTGACAAGGGGTTGTTTGTTTGGTTTGTTTGTTTGTTTGGCAAAGGGCAGAGCATTTTGATGACCTTGCAGACTGCAAACAAAGTGGTTAGCAAAAGGGATTATCATATCTTCTGTAAAAGCAGAGTGGAGGATGGCCATCCATTAGTTACCATGGATAGCTGAAGTGGACATGAATGAGGTGTGAATGAATGCTGACATTTCAGATGCATGCACCCAAAGTGGCCAAACGGGTCTAGGCCTATAATTTATACAGAGTTTGCAGTGGGGTAACAAGTTACCCCAATGCATTAACATGAGCTTGGGGTAAATTGTTACCCCATATGGAAAAACACATTCACACCTGGGGTAACATGGTACGCTGGGCAGTTTTTCATCCACAGAGAGGAAACAATTCATGTAAGCTGGCTGTTTTTTGGGGATATTGTGCACTGTGGTGCCAGTGACAATGTCATAATTTTTTTTTTTATAATTAATTAACTTTAAGATACTGCACAAAATATGCATCTGAGGTAGGAAATTACCCCATGGGAATGTATGAAGGTTAAACCTGTATTCCTAGACCCCTAGGGCTTAAAATGCATTTAGAACATTCTACATTTTGTTCGGCCATGCCTACAGAGGCCTAGTTGTCAGAAATATTTGTTAATGCAAACTTATCACTGTAACAGCCATTTCTACAAATTATGAGGTTTTGGTAAAGCATTTTCCTTTGATATGATTGATCTTTCTAAAGTAGAATCTGCCCCTTTGTGATTTAAGTGCTAAAATGTGCAATCCTGCAGAAGTCATTGTGGAGTTTTTTTTTTTTCCTTCTGGCTCATTGTAGCACCCAGAGCTAAATTCTGGCTTGTTTTTTCACCGGTGCACTGTAAGAGGAAGAGGAGGATGCAAGGCTTCTTTTCTCCTAACACGCCCTCTAATGCCTCTATGTAGGTACAGGTAGAACATTGCTTGATGCAAGTGCTTTCCCGGAGCTTGTGTAGTAGCACTTTAGCAAACCCAAGTCTACCTGTGCTTTTGGTCAGAAGTATGCCCAGGGCCTATGTGCTATTACAAACATGCAGTAAGTAGAGTAGTGAGAACACAATTTCTTACCTGTGGGTGTAAGAAGACATACTCAGCATGCTCCCTGCAGGGTTTCTCGCTAGGGGATTTCAGTTCTCTAAAAGGTCTGGGAATGTACTGGCTTCTAATACAAAAGGCTTCTGAATATTTCTTTGTGCTCATTGCAACTCTGCAGTATGTGCTGTCCAGTCAGCAGCAGTCCTTGATTAGCTATAGTTATGGATTTGGCTTGTTATAGAGACGTTTAGGATATTCTAATCAAAACATTCTGGCTTAAAATGTTTACTGGAGTTGGAAAACTCAAGTATGTGGTTTATCACGATTTACTACAATTAGAACAGATAACCCAGCAACAAAGGCAGAAAAATAACATGAAAAAGAAAAAAAGAACAAATGGAAACAAAGCAGGGATGAGCTAGTGCTACCTCTTCAGTTTTTCTTGGCAGTTTATTCCTTTACTCATCATCCTTGACCACTTGGCTATATTACTGGTCTCCTAGGTGTTTAGGGGACTGTCAGGTCTATTTAGGTCCTCAGATCTATTGATTCCTGTCCTTTTTTTTTAGAGACACCAGACAGATATAAATTATATTAAAGTTCTTAAGTTCCAGAAATGCTGGCTTAAATACATTTTTAGATGATACCCAGACACTTTAAAGCCACAGCTAAAAAAAGAGTAACAAACTCTTGAGACTACTACTACTACTACTTTTTTTTAAGAGAAAAAAAGTCTTGGGAGACAAATCAGGAAATGAAGCAAAAGAAAAAAAAAAAGGTAAAGTTTCATTGAATTTTGTGTTTGTTATATTTGTTTTAATCAGTTATTATTGTAGTCCTGGGTATGCTGCACACTTTGTTTTGGTACACTGAGTTGTTGGATGATGTACATTGGGAGTCAATTGTATGAAGACAGATTTTTAAATTGTTTAGGTGGAATTATTTTACTCTTTGTTCACCTAATTAGTGGTTTACCAGCTGTATAAGTGGACTTCAGCGCTTGCACATAGTTTTGTGATTTGATTAGCCAGGCAGTGTACATGTGTTAAGTGTATGCATATACATTGAATGTGCACAGCAGGCTACGGCCTGACTGGGCTGGTATGCAGCTCCATATGCATACCCAGCATACAGGTGTAAATTACAGAATTACAGCTCGACAAAGTCCCATGACTAGCAGATGAGGATGGGAGAAGGAGAACCCTCTTATGCTTTAGCCCCAATAGTGAGTGATTAGGACACTTGCCCAAAAAGCAAGAGACCTGGGTTCTATCTGCCTCTTTTTCCTTCCCTCTGCCCCTCTCTGCTTTCCCACCACAGAGCTCTTAACCATGTTAATGTTTTAGGCATTATCCACTTCTCTTAAGTGCTTATTTTGAACAGCCAGTAGAGAAAGAGATGTGGGACCAGAAGGAAGAAAGTATAGCAGAAGGTGTAGCTCAGTGAGATGGTAGATGCTCCAGAAAGGCATAGCCCCTAAATTCTGGCCATGGGCTTACCGATAAGGCAAAGACTTCTCCACTGCTTCCTATCCAATAACTATGAGGCTCAGCAGATGAGGGTATTAGACAGAGCACTATGCTGAGTAATCAGAGAGCTGTAACTTCCAACTCCTTCTCCATGAGGAGGGGGCTAAAACCCAGGTTCCTCTGCAAGTGTCCTAACCACTCAGCTATTGGAGTTGATGTGTAGAAGGGCCCACCCTCACTTTTCAGAGGCTTAAGGCAGTAGTCATAGTTTACCAGCCAGTGCATGCACAGTATATGCATGTACTCCTGTGTGTCCATACTGGAGGTAATAGAATTGTAAGCTGCGAAGAAGAGCTAGCACTGCCACTTACACAGCTGGGTAAGTGCTATTTAAGATTGTAAAGGGTAATAATTCCACCTTTAGTTTTTATTGGCAATTAATTGATGAATCCTATCCCAGACGTCTCTTCTTTCTTACTTGCTAAGTGGTTAGCAAAACTCTTTTATCACAGCATAAACAATAGAAAATCAGGAGCCCAACCTAGCACCTTTATCAACTATTTACTGCTTGTCTTTCCATTGTCTACCAAAAGGTTTCATTGAGTCACGTAGTTTATACTTCCTATATCTATGTTGGAAAGTATATTTCAGGAGGCATCATTGTTCAGTGTGGTCTCTGAAAAAAGCAAAATTATAGTTTGATACTGTATATAGTGAAATGTTGTTCGGTTTTTTTCTATTTAAAACTGCAATCATGAAGGATGTAGTCATGCTGGTAAAGTTGCCTTCGAGTGCTCTGAGAAAATTAATCCTAAAATAAAGATCCAGTCTAATAACTGATTACATAAGTAGATGACTTATCCCCAAGCCGTAGGAGATCAGTACAGAGCACACACCTCATAGGTTTTTGTAAAGTCTAGGCACACCCTTAATTAAGGAATATTTACAGATAAATTCATTGTCTGGGATAGTTACCAGGATTCAAAATCTAGTCATTAAAAATTCAACGTAATATGTTGATTTATCAGTGAATAGGAGTGTAGGCAAAGTGATAAACTGGAATTAAAACACATGGGCATCTCTAAAACAATCTAACTTTAATCTGAAAATGAATACTCCTCTGATATGCTGCAAAATGTATTTTTCTATTAGTTAACTGAAATTAGTAGGATTTATGCCATACTTCAGTCACATTCACATATCACCAATGCACAAAAGAAAAATGCCAAATGGTAACAGGTATATTATTTTTATCATAAGTTTATCTTGATTACAAAAACTTGATGGAGTGCTGTTTTTTTCCTTTTGAAGGAACAGAATTCAAAATAAAGGGTCAAATTCTTACTGCAGATATATACAAGATAATTTTATATAATCTAGCTGAGTATAACAATCTCACTTTAAAGTAACTTCTGTATGTGGTATCTCCAAAAGGACATGCTAGATATTCATAAATAGATAGATTACATGAAATATATTTAAGTGAATGTAACTTCAATAAATATTCTAGTTCCCCTTATATTTAGTAATATATGTACATACATTTATATTTATATAAATCAGTGCTTGGAGACAATTGTTATGTTATATGCATGCATTTTAGGAAATGATCTAAGTAGTGTGAAGTGAGGCTGCTGAATGTAGCTTGCTGATTTGAAGGAATGGCATTGATTATTATAACTGGTCCCTCATGCTTTTGTTGATAGCCATTATTACCTTGGAGAAGTTGAATATAGCTTCAGCTGCATGGAGAGGGTTGAAGACCACAATATAATTTAGAGAAATTTTACATGGGAGCTACTCTGCTCAGCTTTCATTTACATTTTACCAAAAATAAAGTAATGAAGGGGTAGAGCCCCCCCAGACAAAAAAATCCTCTGAATATCTGTGACTATTCAGCAACACTTTTTCAGGTCCGTGTATTAAAATGCCTAGGGACATACAAAATCCTCTAAATAATATTATTTACCTTGGTGATGAAGGAACAGTTTCTTATTTTCTTATCCAGGAAACTTACTGCATCTGGTTGACTTAAATATTTAATATGTTCTTTTGTTAGTCAAAATGGCTTAAACACCAGTATAAACTTTGCTTCATTTATCCTTTTCATGTGCTTTTTCAAAGTAGCCTTTTCCTATCTTTCTCCATGCAACAGGAATAATTCAACAAGGAAATGTGAAGTATGCAAGATTGCAATGTTTACCAAAGTTCTCAGATCAATAAATTGTCCAGTTTTAACTTCCACGATACAATCTAAAAGGGATTTGCTGTGCTGTATTCATGAAAAATGCTTGGCTTAGTAATCATTCTGGTATTATGTTATTTTAAATGCAAAACTTGCTCTAACTATACTATTAAAATCCATTGCAAAGAGCTTCCCATGGGTCTCTCTTGTCATTTTGACTCGTTTGTGCATAAATTTCCAGCTGTGGAGAAACATTGTAAGTAACCATTGTTACAAAGTAGCTGAACAGTCCTCATGAGTCTTTTCTTGGTTTGCAAAGAAATAGCTGTGAACAAAAACTTTTCCAGAAAGCTTTTTATTCAATGAATTCAAGTAAAGCTATGCCCCAAATCCCAAGCCCTTCACTAATTCACAGAGTTCCTTAAGAGAGTCAAACTTCATTTCAATATAGGCCACCTTGCTATTAGGACTCGGTTCTTCCCCTCATTCCCCTCACTTCTCCAAAGAACATTAGGAATAGAATCAGAAAAAGTTTAAATTCAAACAGAATAAACCCATGCTAGAAGTTAATTCAAGCTATATTCAGCCTAAATAAACATCCTAGGAAACATACTTTTATTTGCAAATCTAGAAATGAATCTTGTAAGTCTTGCTTGACTTCAGGAGAATGCGACCTAGGCTGACACAATAATCATTGTAAACTGGACCATCTAACTTTAAATAGTGATGACAGCTGAGCATTAACTGTTTATGTTTACCCATTACACCTTTCTACATGTCTGTGGAAATTAACAAATCATCCACTTCAACACTGCTTTTACCAGCAACAAGCATCAGGCGTTACAAGTTTTTTACCTACTTTTTCATGAGACATGCCATACTCTGTCACGCCAATGGTCCATCTAACCAAGTATCCTGTTTCCAAACAGTGGTAGGAGTGAATGTTATCGAGGGAGAACATTGAACCAGACGTTTAGTGATCTGTCTTCTATTCATTACCCTCCCTGGCATCCAACATTATTGGTTTAGAGATACTAGAGGAAACATCTCCAACTGTTCTGTTCAACAACTATTAATAGATCTTTCATTCATTAATCTGTCTAGGCTCTTGAGCCTGGCTACACTATCTACCTCTGCCACCTCCTGTAGCAGTGAATTCCATAAGTTAACTACACACTCCCTAAAAAGTACTTTCTCTTGTTGGTTGTAAACCTGCCTCCTACTAATTTCAGTGAGTTCCCCCAAGAGCTAGTATTGTGGGATTTATTGAATAACAGTTTCCTACTTACTTTGCCCATACCTTTCATGATTTTGTAGACCTCTGTCAACCCCCCCTCCCCTGCACCTTCTCCTTTCCAGACGAAAGAGTTTTAGACTTTATAGTCTGTCATGGTATGGCAGCTACTCCATACCCCTCATCATTTTGGTCGCTCTTCTTTGTATCTTTCCTTTTTGAGATGTGGGGACCAGAACTGTACACAGTATTCAAGATGTGGGTGCACCATGCATTTGTATAATGCTATGATAATGGGCTCTGTTTTGTCCTTTTGCTCTTTGTAATCAAGGGTTTACTATTCTATTGGGCCCAAGCTGAACAGTGTTTTTCTAGACCAGGAGGCTACTGAAAAAAGGGAATGGGATGGTAACTCTGAG
>NW_005841859.1:1709549-1713885 GCF_000455745.1 Alligator sinensis | reverse complement strand
GCAGGACCATTCTCAACTGACAGCAGGAACTTTTGTCAATGGAAGCAGTGGCTCATAAAATTAAATGAAGCGTGCCAGTTCTTATAGCTATTATGCTTCTTACAGCTATCATATTGACAAAGTTTTGCATTTTGCTTAATATGGCAGCCACCATAGTAGGTCAAAGCAGGTTACAAAACCATCATGGAGGCAAGCCTACACTGAATTGTCAGAGAGTTAAACTTGGGGCTGTAATACTCTCTGAAAGCTCTATGGTGACCTAGTTATTAGGGTGCTTTATCTACATCAGGACCTGTGTGACCCTGTGCCTCCATGTGAAGCATGGATTTACATGGGACCCAGTGTGGGTCCTGGCATGGAGGCATGGGGTGGTAAAAATTCCCTGGGTCCTCTAACTGCAAGCCAGCCTGTGCCTGGGTACACACTGACCTTGTGCCTCTGTGAGAGGCATAGGTTGGCACATGACCTAAGTCCCAGCAAGAAGAAATGGGGCAGTGAGGAATGCAGGGGGAATACCTCACTGTTGTTCCTGACCAGGCTCCTGCTTGTTGTAGGAAAATGAGGTATGTCCATTTCACCCAATAAAATGTATTAGCTGTAGTGGGATTCATCCCAGCACAGCTTGACTGGCTTCATTTGGGAACATCTGTTTTTACCCTGATGGACCATGTTAGGATGACTGACAGAATTTGTTTCTTCTTTAGCCACCCTGAAAAACTGGCTTGAGCAAGAAAAGGCACATAAACACAAGATATAGTCACACTTTTATGATTAGGGAAATTGGACTGAGATATAGGCTTCTGCTGCAGCAGTAGGAAGCAGTTAGGAGATAGTAAGCTGTTAGGTAAGGGAGCATGTAGACCTTTTTTTTTTTTTATAAGATATCGCTTTTTCTCTAAAAGGTTTTTTTCTTCTGTTCAAATAAACAATGCTTTGGGTTTAAGATGTCTGTAACTGCTGTACAAAGATATCTGGAGGAAAGAACTATGGTGCTTAAGTTTCATAGTTGGTAGGGTTGGAAGGGACCTGAGCAGATCATCAAGTTCGACCCCCTGCCATGGCAGGAAAGGGTACTGGGGTCAAATGACCCCAGCAAGGTGTTCATCTAGCCTCCTCTTAAAGACTCCTAGGGTAGGAGCCAGCACCACTTCTCTCGGAAGTTGGTTCCAGATCCTAGCCGCCCTGACTGTGAAGTAGCGCCTCCTGATATCTAGCCTGAATCTACCCTCTGCCAGTTTGTGACCATTATTTCTAGTCATTCCTGGTAGTGCTTGGGGGAACAGGGACTCCCCCAATGCTTACTAGTCCCCACTAACTAGTTTGTAAATGGCCACTAGATGCCCCCTCAGCCTTCTTTTGTGGAGGCTGAACAGGTTCAGGTCCCTTAGCCTCTCCTCATAGGGCCTGCCCTGCTGACCCCAATCATGTGGGTGGCCCTCCTCTGAACCCTCTCCATGTTGTCCACATCCCTCCTGAAGTGTGGCGCCCAGAACTGGACACAGTACTCCAACTGCAGCCTGACCAGTGTCACATAGAGGGGGAAGATCACCTCCTTGGACCTGCTTAAGATGCATCTATGGATGCATGATAAGGTACGATTTGACTGTGTCCCCACACTGTCGACCTATGTTCATTTTGGCATCAATAATGACTCCTTTTCTGAGATCCTTTTCTGTCTCTGCACTGACAAGAAGGGAATTCCCCAGCCTGTAGGTATGCTGCTGGTTCTTCCTCCCCAGGTGCAGCACCTTGCACTTGACAGTGTTGAAACCCATCCTGTTCTCATCCACCCACCCCTGTAACCTGTCTAGATCTAGTTGCAGCCTGTCCCTCTCCTCCAGCGTGCCCACTCTCCCCACATCTTAGTGTCATCCGCGAATTTGAACAGGGTGCTGTTTACCCCCTTGTCTAAGTCGTTGATGAAGATGTTGAACAGTCAGATCAGTTGGGCAGACCTGTGGGGTAAGCACTATCAATACCCAAAATACTGTCAATCCGCCCAAGAATGAGAGTGTGGCGGTCGAGTGGTAGGCCGGGCTATGGCCAGTAGCCCGAAACGACAGGCGGGTACTTTTGACCAATGGAGCAGAATTAGGCACGGATGCGTATTGGTAACAAATAGATTGTTTACTTACGCCACTGATGTATGGGTGCAGGCAGAGTTGACTGGCTTAGTTGCAGTTACAAACGAGTTACAAAGACTCTCTTAAAAGCACGAGAGAACCGGGACGAAGTTCCCGTAATCGGCTTACTGTGGTACTGGGGTCGGGGTACGTCGGGAGGGTCAAGGACGGGGAGTCGCTGGTGGGTGATCAGTCTGCCAGGTTCACTCCAAGAAAAGCATGGAGTTCTCTAACTCCAAGGTGTATGCGGAGTTTTCCAACGTGGGCGGAAACTGCTTTAACTTTTATATGACTAGCGAGCCAATTGCTAGTCGCCAAATATGAATAATTTGGAACCGGCCAATGGTGGTGTGCGTGTTTGCATAAAGTTGGCGGGAACTTTTTCTAAGCTGTAATTTTCCATTACTGTGGCATATAGTTATTGGGCTCTGACATAGCGGAATTTTTCACCGTGACCTAGTTACTGCCACCAGCGGAATTTTCCACTGTGCCATAACATTCAGAATGATTGACAGCAGAATGATTGACAGCGGGATGTTCCACTGTGGCGGGAGATTCCACTGTGGCACATGTATCAAACCAATGGAATTTTCCACTGTGCCATAGGCATACAACTACTTGGTTCTGACAGAGAGAATTTTGGATTTACGCCTTAGGATAGGTAAAGCAATGAGGCCTCTGGAGGGGTTAAAACAGAAAGCAGAAAGGAGCGAGCTAGCCCAGTTACTGGAGCTAGCCCATAACCATGACATTCGGCTATTCCAGGCAGTAGGATACCATATTTTCAACTCCAAAATATAATAAAATATTTTAAATTAATGTTTAACTTCAGGGAAGGGAGCTTTCAATTTACTAAAAGTGAAAAGGATAGTGAGACCATCCTAAAAATCCTATTTAAAATGTACTTAAATTCTCTGAGACCGAAAATAAATGACCGCTAAAAGGAATGCTTCCCATGCTTAGTGAAAGGATTTAGTAGTCAGAAATATCTTGAGGCTCACATGCAATATTTTAATCAAACACATGCTTAATTGTCATTAAAAATAGGCAGTAGAAATGGAATGATCTAACAGGTAATAAAAGAAACTAGTTAGAATTTATGAGCCTTATTATTAAACAAATACAAATATTTTTTAAAATACACATTTTACAATAAAATTTAATTGCAGTAAAGCACTCCCGTGTGTGAATTATGATGTGTTATTCCATACCTCATTGCACTGAGGCGCTTGCCCTTAACAGTATGCCAGGCATGAAGTAATATGCCATTATTCATGTCCCACAGTGTCTTAGTGCTTAACCAATCTTTTGGTAGCTGACTTTCCTGCGTTCTCAGCACTTTATAGGTCACTATGAATACAAAGAACAATGAAAAGTGTATGCTTTAAAGACTTTTCCAGACAGTATATCAAGTACTAATCCTACCAAGAGTTATGCCCCTGTTTAACATTAAGCATGTGAATAATCCTCTTGACCCAACTTTTTTCTGGTCCACTAGACTTCTTAGTGTGAGAATATTTACATATTATTTATTTTAATAACACTGTTTTGGCATTTGGATATGCAGCAGAGCACAATAGTTGTAAGCTGTGTTTTGAGTTGAGAACCTAATTGATAGTACTAGCCCTCCTTGGGAAAACCAGGAGTAATTAAAAATTATTGCTAAATATTTGCAAGCCAAATCTTATAAAGAGATGTGCCACATGCAAACATGTGAGACACTGAATCTGTTTCTCTATTCTGCCTTCCTTCTTTGCTTCTCTGTGCTGTCAGGTACAGGAAGTGAGATTCATGTAAGTTGTATAACCTGCAAACCCACAGAAATAAAACAAAACAAGCAAGCATGCAGAGGTGAGGTGGGGGGACCTGGTATTCTCTGCAAAGCAAACTAAAATTGAAAGATACAGCAGCAGGCCCTGAAGACATGGCAGAGTCCTTTTAATTAACATTGCAATAAATGAGCACTGGCCTTTTAGCAGTTTATTACTGATGTTTGTAGAGCACGATGTGCCGCAATATAGTTTTCCTCACTTTTTCCCCCTTTAAACAGACTACCCCTCATTATAGAATTTATGCTGATACTTACAGTGGTTGCTCATGTAATTATATTGATTCTTTCTATTAGAAAATGGTGTTAGAAAACTATCTATTGTTTTGTGTTTGGGTATGTGTGCAATATATCTATTATACACACTCACATACCTATATATATA
>NW_005841859.1:1679958-1709467 GCF_000455745.1 Alligator sinensis | reverse complement strand
TATATATAGGTATTTCATTTAGAAACATAAAACTGAATTATATTTAGCAGGAAATGGTTTTAAAGGAAACCCTGAAGTAATGCAGCAGGAACATGATAATGATAAAAGTCACAAACCCAAGAAGTTAGCACTAAGGGAAGAGCTGAGGTTGAAAATATCATTGAAAAAAGCTGTTAACCCAAACCTAGTTGTTAGGCTCATTTTGAAAAACGAAGGAAGCAAAAAATTGAGACAAATGATGCACTTTTGAATAAGAAAAATACCAAGAGGCTGACCATCCAGGACATGGATGGATGATGCTGTTGATCTTACGCAAGTCAGATGAATTAATTCAAGTACATCGCATAGATTGTTTTGTTTCATGCAGTCTACAGACATGGAAAAGACCTTTTCAAGGTAGTTTTTGGAGATCAATATGAGTATCTTTAGAATCACAAAATCAAGTGGTTTTTATAATCCTGCTAGATTGCGTGGAGGGAATATATTATAGTATATAATATATATATAATATAGTATAGTATAATATATAATTATATATATTTATAACAAAGAAGTACTTGCACAGAAGTGAAAAATTGTACAGAACTGAAATATTGCTAAACTGTCATTTTAAATAAACATGAGTTAAGACTTTATTTTTAATTTTATTTTCTCTTTTGTGCATGAGTCTCCATCTTTAAAAATAGATGTTTTGATATAAGACGCAGCTTATTTTATCTGGATTTTACAAAATGACATGCCAAGATATTGAAAATTAAACATTCATTGCTGTGTCTGTCTTAAAACTGCTACCCGTACGGTGAATAAAAACAATTATGTGTATTATCAGGGGACCAAGGCTTTCAAATATATTGGCTGCTTTTTACATTGCACAAGATTCTAAAGAGTGCAAATGGTGGCTATTCTGTAAACCAGGTTTTTCTCAGGCAAGGTCAACTTCCCACAAGTATCTTCACATCAAACAAGCCTTTGTGGGTTTGAATAATAGAAAAATAAACCTAGAAGGGACCTCGAGGTCATCTAGTCCAGAGGTGGTTAATCTGCCATGCACACATCTGTTTCCCTTGGCAGGTTGGGAAAGGGGCAAGCCACACAGTGGCAGATAGAGCAGAGCAGCTGATCAGGCAGAGGAAGGGAAACAGAGTAGCACTTAAGGAGGGTGTGGGGCTTAATTTGGGGCACAGAGATTGGCTCTCATTTAGGGCTGGAACATCCCTGTGTAAATCATCCAAGCCTAGTGTTAGTCTAACATTCATTTAAATAACTACCAGTGATGGAGATTTTTCAACCTTTCTAGGAAACCTTTTCCAATGCTTAGGCAGCCTCATAGTTAGAATCATAAAAGGTAGAGCTGGAAGGGACCTTGGGAGGTTAGCTAGCCCAACCCCTTGCTCAAAGCCAGACCATACCCAACTAGATCATCCCAGCCAAAGATTTGTTGAGCTGGGTTTTCAAAACCTCCAAGGATAGAGATTCCACCACCTCTCTGGGTAACCTGTTCCAGTGTTTTACTAACCTCCTAGTGAGAAAATTCTTCCTAATATCTAACCTAAACTTCCCTTGAGGCAACTTGAGACCGTTGCTCCTTGTTCTATTATCTACCAACACTGAGAACAGTCTAGCTCCATCCTCTTTCGAACTTCCCTTCAGGTAGTTGAAGGCTGCTATGAAATCCCCTCTCAGTCCTTTCTTCTCCAGACTAAATAAGCCCAGTTCCCTTAGCCACTCCTCAGAAGTCATGTGCTCCAGCCCCCAAACCATTCTTGTTGCCCCCCACTGGACTCTCTTCTATTTGTCCATATCCTTTCTGTAGTGGGGGGCCCAAAACTGAACACAGTACTCCAGATGTAGTTTAACCAGTGCTGAATAGAGGGGAATAATCACTTCACCTTGACTTGCTGGCAACACTCGTACCAATGCAGTGCAGTATGCCGCTAGCCTTCTTGGCAACAAGGGTACACTGCTGGCTCATATACAGCTTACTGTCCACTGTAATCCCCAGATCATTTTCTGCAGAGCTGCTGTCCAGCCAACCAGCCCCTAAGCCTGTACTGGTACATGGGATTGTTCCATCCTAAGTTCAGGACTTTACACTTGTCCTTGTTGAATCTCATGAGATTTCTTTTGGCCCAATCTTGCAGTTTATCTAAGGCACTCTGAATCCTAGCCCTACCCTCCAGCATATTTACTACTCCCCCCAGCTTGGTGTAATTTGCAAACTTGCAAACTTGCTGAGGGTGCACTCTATGCCATCTTCCAGGTCACTGATGAAAACATTGAACAAAACCTGTCCCAGGAACGACTCCTCAGGACAGTATCTCCTTGATACTGGCTGCTAAATAGATATCAAGCCATTGATTACTGCCTTTTGAGCCCAATGCTTCAGCCAGTTTTCTATACACCTTACAGTCCAGTCATCTAGCCTGTACTTCCTTAGCTTGCCTGCAAAAATGTTGTGGGAGACTGTATGAAAAGCCTTGATAAAATCAAGGTATATCACAGTTGGAACATTCTTCCTAATATCTGACCTAACATTAAGCCCATTCTGTTCCCTGAAGATACAGAATGATTTGTTGTCATTCTCTTTATAACCATCCTTGTAGTTTGGACAGAATAACTGAATTCAACAAGATACCTAACAACGTACTTAACTTTCAGCATGAGTAGCTATTTGGCTTCAACTGGATTTGTCATATACTTGACATTAGCTGTGCTTAAGTAATAATACCTTGCTGGGGTTTGGATGGGAAACAAAAAATGAAGACTGAAATATACTCTTATACTCTATTGTCCATATCTCTTTGAAACGTCACAGAGTTGGTCAAGACATTTTCCACAAAATATTTATTTGTTAGAAAATATATATCATTAAACCTAAAACCTTTGTAGCCAAATATATACAGGATTTTCCATATTTAGATGGTTTGGGTTTGGCTTATCTAAATATGGGTTTTCCATATTTAGATAAGCATTTCTGCTCAAAACGAAAAGGAAATGCAACCGCTCGTAGAAGGTTGGAGGTAAAAGGTCTCATGTAAGAGGACTCACATGGATTTGCATTTGGAGCAGGGACTTCACCTGTGTTGTCTATATCCTGTACACATCTCAACTGCTAGATGTCAGGACCAAGGGCGGTCTGAGGCTATGGCCAGTAGCCTGGACTGTCAGGTGGGGTTTTTCCACGACGGAGTAGAGTTAGGCACGGAAGCGTATTGGTTTTACAAAAAAAGCTTTACTTACACTGCCGATGGTCACAGTGCAGGAAGGAAACTTGCTTGAGTTACAGTTGCACACAAACAAACACAAGTGAGATCTCTTCTGAACCGAACCGAGATGAGTCATTGACTCTACATGCTGAACACGGGGGATACGTCAAATTTTCCACTATGACGGGGAGTGGCTAGAAGCTGATCAGGCCCCTATGTCCTCCTCCAAGACACACGCGGAGTTTGCTAGGCTCCACAGCGCACTTAGAGTTCCCCACGAGATGGCTGTGGAGTCCTCCAACTTGGGCGGAAACTGCTCCAACCCTTTATATGGCTAGCGAGCCAATTGCTAGCCGCCACGTAGGAATAATTTAGAATTGACCAATAGTGGGACACTAATTTGCATATGTGTGGTGGGAACTCTTTTGCACCGGGGTTTTCTCTCTGCAGCTGAGAAATCCACCGTGCAAAGAAAGCTCCATGTGGCGGGAAAATTCCAGTGTGCCGAGGCACTAAAAATCATTGGGTTATGACACCAGACTATAGAATAAGGTTTCAATCAGAGTCTGTGCTATTGGAACTTCCAGTTTGTATTTAACGGGTAAGAAAGTAGGCATTATTCCATGGTCTAGTGATTATAGCGTTCACATCTGATTGGAAAGAGCCAGGTTCAGATTTCCACATTCTCAGAGCCTTCTGTAGCCATTAGATCATTTCAGGAATGGGGCGAGTAAAAAATTGTTTCTTACTCATTATTTCTGATTTTTAGAAATTCCTCATACAAGATGTTTCAAGTCTCAAACTTTTCCCAGAAGGAGAAAAAAATTCCTGCCCAGCTCTATCTCCACACACTGCTTTGTTGCGTGTAGCCTCAGCTTCACATCCAGGTAACTTTTTGTGTAATGATTTTTATTGGTTCTTTAAGGAGAGCAGAAAACTTTCAAAACAATAGCTCAGAGGTATGAACTCTGAAGTATATCATATCAGAAAGTTAACTCTGCACACAGATGAAAGATAACAAAATATGTAATTAACCCCACCAATCATCTTGACAATAATATATTTCCAAAGCTCAAGATGATATCACCAGAAGTTGTTGCTATGCAACCTCTTCCAAAGGTACGTATTTCTCAGGCCTATGATCACTGCAGTTTATTTGTAAATTCCACTTAAATTGGCATGGGGCTAAAATACAAAGATAACACTGGAAAGGACCTCCTGGGTCATTGAATCTGGTCCCCTTCTATCACAGGCACTATGTCATATAATCCTTGTCAGAAATGTATCAAGCTCCATTTTAAACCCCATTATTTTATTGGGAGGCTGTTTCAGAACCGTATGCCTCTAGTTACGAACCTGAGTTCTGTTCTGGATTCTCCCACAGACTTTATCTGTGACCAGAGACATAACAGGGTAGCTCTGTGCCCAGGAGAGTGACAGGGCCTGGGGGCTGTGTTGATTGCCTCACTGCGGTGGTGGCAGTGGGGCCAACCATCAGCTGTGATACTAGCTATTTTTTCATCCTGCCCCTGAGAGGTGCCCCCTTGGGCTGTTTGTGTAGATAATTATGCTTTACTGCACTTTAGATTAATCTAATGCACAGTAAAGCATCTCATCTAGATGCGCCTACTGGGTGGCGAATAGTTGAAGCTGGAAAGTATTCATATAAACAGAGAATTCTTCTCTGGGGTTTAGGATTAGGACCCCATTCCCATTTGGGATTCACGGCCCTGAATCCCACTGAGGAAGTTAAGAGCCTAATCTCTTTCTTTCAAAAATGGAGTAGAGACACTCCCTTTTTTAAAGGATGTTTAAAGGAGGAGGTGATAGTTGAAAAGTCCTTTTTATGTAGTACACCAGTGGTGAGATCATATATGCAGGATATGGTTTAAGATTCAAGCCTTCCTGTGTCTGAGAGGATTTGAATCCACATCTGCCAGGAAGAAAACCTAAGTATTTGGTTATATCAGGGGTGGGCAAAATGCAGCCTGCAGGCTGGATGTGGCCCACCAGGCCATTCTATCTGGCCCACAGGGCCCCTAAACAATTTAGAAAATTAATATTTATCTGTCCCTGGCTGCCTGTCGTGTGTCCCTTGATGGCTTGCCAAAACTCAGTAAGCGGCCCAACGCTTGAAATAATTGCCCTCCTCTTGGTTATATGGTATTCTGGGATGGGATGTGGGCCCTCTGAACTTCTCTTGTAACTGTTCCATTTTACATGGTCTCCATAAAATCACAAAAGATTTGCTGGATAAGAGAAGGGAACGTGAGTCTCTAGCATAATGGGTAAAGCACTCATGTCAGAGTTGTGGGTTAAATCTGCCTCAGATAGAAGTGGGAGTCAAACCTTGGTCCTCCATGTTCTAAATGAGTGCTTTAAATGCTGTGCAATTGTATAAAAAGAAGGCATTGATACTGTCACTATTCTTAAATGACTGCTGTTGTGTTTTTTGCAGAGCAGGAACTTTTAAATAAAGTTATTTATTACAAGGTATTTAGAGCATGTCTTGCAGATCAGGCCCATAAGGTGATGTTTGTGAGGAAGTGTCCGGTCTGTGGATCCAAAGATGGGTTTAAGTGTGAGTCAGGTGCTGAAATGCTTATCAGTGTCAAGACTGAGATGCTTACAGACATGCAGAAACTTAGCCAATGAAAAATAAAGTGAAAATTAATGTTAGATACCTATGGAGCTGGGTGGAAGCACTGAATGTTATACTTTTAGACTTGAGTGCATACATCCATCTACATTTCATTTAGGTGCCTGAGTCCTTTTACTGGATTTAGCCTTATGTCTCTTTGTGTTTCAGTTGTCCATCTGGAAACTGGGACACTAAAAATGCTCCTTTTAAGGTCCTTTTATTTTATCATGGCTATTTAGAATTCCAGGTCAACAACTATATCTTACAATGTGTATGTAAAAAATGCTGCTACTTCTAAGCAATATAAATAATATATATCCAAATGATAGGCACATTATACACAGCAAAGACAGAAATGATTCATAACAATCACAACAGACTTTGGCAGAAACACTTCATGAATGTTATGAACTGAAGCAATTTTGAAAATAGTTAGAAATGGAACTATCTGTTTTAATTTACATCAGATTTTATACTTCCCTCATCATCATATTAGAGAAGTATCTTCCAGTCATATGTTAAGTAACGTGATTGATCTGCAACATACAGTTTATTCTTTGTTTTATTCTCTCCCCAGAGAGAAAATTGTGAGCATAGTACAATGTTTGCTACTGGTTTTGAGGTACTCAGGAGTTTTTTTTTTATGTATATGCTTCTGCATTGTTTTATTAGAGGAAGCAGGCTCTAGTAAATGTACCTAACACTCAGGGCAGAATATGGTGTGGTTTGTGATGATGTTTCCTTCTGGTGGAAGTTCATTGCTCTGTCTCAGGCTAGCCTCTGGGAGAGCTGTCTTCTGCAAAAATAAGTTTTATTTTCAATTCATTATGTCTGGCTGCTTGAGGGCCAGATTCAGCCTATGGCTACTGTAGCAGAAGTGATGGTGGCAGCAGTGACCTGGCAAGGACTCTGGGGGTGGGGTCTGGTGGTGGCAGGAGGGGTTCAGCGGGGGTCCAAGGGTGGCCACAGTGGCAAGCTAAGCTTGTCATTGACAGTGATAGCTAGCAGGCTTGAACGGCCCTGCTTTTTGTGGCACACTGTGCCCCTCAACTTCTGGTAGTTTGCTGGTAGCCCAGTAGGCTGGATAGAGAGGCTCCATAGGCCAAATCGGGCCCACTTGTTTCTTATGAAAAGATATTTCAGTATATCACTAAACTTTTGAATAATATCTTATAGTCAGAAAAAATAAGTAAAGCAAAAGGATGATAATACTACAAAGTTGGGCACTGTTCTCAGCATCAGGTAATGTGCTGGTACAAGATTTTCTGAGAAAAGCTTCTAACAGCTCAGCTTGGTATAGTTCTTCCCACAGTACCCTCTAGACAGTCCTTGTTTCTAAAAGCTTTCTATAATTCAGTAAGAAGGCCATCCAGCCTTGGGATTTTCTTATTACTAGAGATATTGCAAATTCTGAGACCTTGCTCAGACTTTTAAATTGCTACTTTCCAACTTTTCTTTTGTAGTTCAGCAAACTGTATGATCTGTAGTCCTTTAAAAACATGTTGAAAGTAAAAGCTATTCTTATGAGTAAAACTTAGAATAAAATATGCTGATGCAGCCTCTATTCAAGTAGGTTAATATTGCATCTCTTCTGCTAAGTATATGAAAGGGATTATAAAATGTGGTGTTTTCAATTGCAAGCAACTGGACTGGATGAGCTAAGAGCTACATAAGATCTTTTAGTCCTATGATTCTATGATTTTGATACCCTTATTTACTGTGAATATGACTTTCGTCCATGAGTAGTTTCACTGAAATCATTGTGTCTGGTACTGCAGTAAGATGCTTTTCATTATGAAAAGGATATCAGAATCTGGCTTTAAACATGTATGAAGAATCATAGAAAATTAGGGTTGGAAGGGACCTCAGGAGGTCATCTAGTCCAACCCCCTGCTCAAAGTGGGACCATCCCCAACTAGATCATCCCAACTAAGGCTTTGTTTAGCCAGGTTTTAAAAACCTCCAAGGATGGAGATTCCACAACCTTTCCAGGTAACCTGTTCCAGTGTTTTAGTACCCTCCTGGTGAGAGACTTTTTCTTAATATCTGACCTAAACTTCCCTTGCTGCAACATGAGACGATTGATTCTTGTTTTGTCATCTGCTACCACTGAGAACAAGCTTAGTTCAATCTTGGAACCACCCTCCAGGTAGTTGAAGGCTACTATTAAAATCACCCCTCAGTTTTCTCTTCTCCAGACTAAATATGCCCAGTTTCCTCAGCCTCCCCTCATAAGTCATGTGCCATACCCCCTAGCAATTTCTATTGCCCTCTGCTAGACTATCTCCAATTTGTCTACATCTTTTCTGTAGTAGGGGGCCCAAAACTGGACATAGTACTCCAGATGTGGTCTCACCAGTGCTGAGTAGAGGAGAAGAATCACTTCCCTTGATCTGCGGAAACAACACTCCTGTTAATGCAGCCCAGTATGCCGTTAGACTTCTTGGCAACAAGGTCACACTGTTGGCCTATCTTCAGCTTATTGTTCACTGTAACCCTAGGTCCTTTTCTGCAGAGCTGCTGCTTAGCCAGTCGGTCCCCAGCCTGTACAAGTGCATGGGATTGTTATGTCCTAAGTGAAGGACTAAGCACTTCTCCTTCTCAGCCCTGTCACCTGGTTCCCTAAGGCATGCATTGTGAAAAACCAACACAGTATTAAAGCTGTAAATGTTATCTCTTCCCATTGTGCATTAATTCATTAGGAATATTGACACTCAAGTCACTGCTGGAATGAAACATCTATTGTACACAACTTTGGGATATATCATTTTGAGAAGGCATTACTCATTATTGATGGCTTTCTTTCAGCCATCTATCACTTAATATAACTCTGCTTTCCAGTTAGCCCTGTGTTATACTACAACAAGGCAGAGTATAACAAAAATGTCATGATGACTACACAAAAGGGATGGCAGGGATTATATCCAATTTTCCCATAGAGATCAATATTTCACACAGGACTCTGAACTTAGTAAAATACATAATCATTTTCTAAGTGTATATTTCTTTCACTGCTTCTATAGTAGAGGTTGGAAACAGGCACAAGGTAGGACAGAGAACATCACACTTCTGTCTCTGCACGTCTTCAATCTCGCAGTGCCCTGAAGGCAATGTCCCCTTCATACACCTCTGCTTTTATCTGTCCAGCTTCCCTCAGCAGTGTACAATGTTTAATTACCCTTGCTCTCATCCTGACCTTGCTGTCTGCCCCCTCCAGTACAGGGTTGTCTTTCACCCTATTATACACCTCCCCCTTTTAGTTCTAATTGGAGAGAGAAAAAAAAAAAAGGAATAAGAAAGAAAAAGGGACAGTGAAGAGAAACAAAAGGTGAATTAATGAACAGGGGTTCTTCCCCGTGTCTTCTCCATCGTAATGTCATTCCAGTTGACATGAGTCCTCCCAGGTCATCCATCAGGTCTCGAGAGAAAGTCAGCAGTTATGTTCACTCTTCTGGCTCTGTGCTCCACTGAAAAATAAAATAACTGTAAAGCTAAAGACCATCTCATCAGCTTGGTGTTACCTGTTTTAGTGGATTGGAGCCACTTGAGAGGGGCGTGATCAGTTATTAGCACAAACTGCCTTCCTAGTAAATAGTAGCTGAAGAGCTCAATTCCCCACTCAATGGCTAAGCATTCTCACTCAATCATCAAGTAGTACGTTTCTGCTGTTGACAATTATTTGCTGGCATATGCTATGTGTCTTTCTTCCTCTTGGTGTCTCTGAAATAGTATTGCCCCCAGTGCTGTGCCAGATGCATCCATCTGTAAGTAGAAGGTTTCTCTGAAATCTGGAGTATATAGCACCGGTTCTTGGCATAGTGCCTGTTTGATATCCTCAAATGCCTGCACGGCTTTAGGGTGCCAATATACTGGGTTTTTCTTTCCTCTGGTAAGGTCAGTCAGGGGGGCTACAATCTGCAAAAATCCCTTTATGAACTGGCAGAAATAGTTTGTGAATCCCAGGAAGGATTTTAATTGCCTCATGGTCTTGGGCCTTTGGTATTTCCGGATGACTTCCACTTTGTCTGCCACTGGCCATATTTGGCCTTCTCTGACCATGAAGCCCAGGTACTGGGTCTACTTTTTTCCAAAGGCACATTTTTTTGGGTTGGCAGTCAGTCTGGCATGTTGTAATTCCATGAAGACTACTCAAAGATGCTAACAGTGTGATTCCCACTTTTCCAAGAATATGAGGATGTCATCGATATAGGCCTATGCGTATTCCTGATGAGGCATGAGTAGCGGGTCCATTAACCTTTGAAATGAAGCAGCTGCCCCATGAAGCCCAAAGAGCATCCTTTTGAAATGAAATAGACCCCATGGGGTTCCAAGTGCCGTCTTCTCTCAGTCCCGTGCTGCCACTGATATCTGCTAGTACCCCTTCATGAGGTCTAAGGTCAAAATGTATTTGGCAGTACCTATCTTTTCCAACATACCATCATTCCCTGGCATTGGGAATACATTGAACACTGCTACCTTGTTCACTTTGTGGTAGTTCATGCACAATCTTAGGTTTCCATTTGGCTTTGGCACAATTACAAGAGGGTTCCTCCAGGGGCTTCTCAATTCCTTGATTATTCCTAGTTGTTGCATCTGTTTGATTTCCTTTTTGACTGCTGTTCATAAGTGTCGGGGCCGGTATCTTCACAGGTCACATATAATGCAGCCCTCTGGTATTTGAATCTTATGCTCTATTCCCTGGGCTCCTCTGGGCACTTCATTGAATACATCCTGAAAATCACTGATGACAGTTTTTAAGTCCTCTTGCTGCTCATGTTCTAATGCCTCCTCTACCCAGGGCATTACCCCTCTTTCTTGTGGCATTTCTGGTCCCCCTTGGGCCTCTAAGTCTCCACTCCTCTGCATTATCCACCCTTCCCTGAGGTGCCACTTCTTTAAGAGGTTGACATGATATATTTGTTTTCTGTGAACCAGTTTAGTCCTTAACACCTCATAATTAACAGGGCCCACTTACCTGGTGATCTGGAATGGGCCCTGCCATTGGGCCATTAATTTATGCAGGCTGTCTGGCAACATTACCTGGTCACCTTCTTGGTGTTCTCTTTCCCGTGCTTGCTTGTCATAGAACCACTTTTGCCTGACTTGGCTTCTATCCAGGTTTTCCTGGGCAATATTACAGGCATTCTCCATTCTTTCTTGAAAGTCCCACATGACTTTGGGGGTATTGACTTTCCTGGGTTCTGTCTCTGTCCAGCCCTCACAGATAACATCTATCAGCCCATGGGGTCTGTGTCTATACACTACTTCACGAGTGGTGTATTGCATAGAGGCCTGTGGGGCTTACTGAACTGAAAACAACAAGGTGGGTATAGCCTTACGAGGAGAGACTGAGGGACCTGGATCTCTTCAGCCTCCACAAGAGAAGGCTGAGAGGGGATCTTGTGACCATTTACAAATTCAACGGGAGGAGGTAGGGAGGGCAGCAAGAAATAGGAGATACTCTGTTTACCAGGGCACCCCTTGGAATAACCAGAAATAATGGCCACAAACTGACAGACAGCAGATTTAGGTTGAACTAAATCTGAAAGAATTAAATCAGGAAGAACTTCTTTAAAGGAAGGGTTGCCAGAATCTGTGTGCCAGGGGTATAGAACCGGAAAGGGGGGAAGCCTTGCCCAGAGGCAAACCCCTGTCCGAAGAAAAGGAGGAAAAAAACAACTTACCTGTTTCAGGAGCCGGGAGGAGCAAGGAAACACATGACGAGAAACTGCCCACGCAGTTTGTAAGACACGCCCATGTACAGCTGGGGCTGGGTGACGACATGAGGAGATGCCACCTGGTGGACATGAAAGTGCAGGAAGGACGCAGAGGACCTGAGAACCGGTGGGGAACTGCCAGGTAGAAGGTGTCCAGCTGCTGCAGCCAGCAGCCGGCAGTGGCAACAGCAGCAGCGGCAGCAGCTACAGTGGCGGCGGAAGCAGCAAGGGCTGCAGGAGATCCCCGAGCTGGAGAAGACTGGTGGGGATCAAAGACTCTGACAGAGAGGCTGGCAAAGGTAGCAGCAGCAGTTGCTGCGGCAGAGGAAGCAGCGGGAGTGGCAGAGGATCTCTGAGCCAGAGAAAACTGGCAGGGATCAGAGATGCCGGCAGAGAGGCCACCAAAGGCAACAGCAGTGCCTGCTGTGACAGCGAAAACAGCGGGAGTGGCAGAGGATCCCCAAGCCAGGGACCAGTGGGGATCAAAGATGCCAGTAGGAAAACCAGTAGGGACTCCGACTGCGGTAGCGATGGTGGTAGCAGCAGGGAACTACGAGCTGGAGTAGCCCATTAGGGTTGAGGAAGCTGGCGTGAGAGCCCCAAGTAGAGGCAACAGGGCCACTGCTCCAAACAGAGGCGAGAGAAAGTGTGAGAACCCAGCTGGGATGAAGGCATGGGGACTGACCCCAAGGGTGCCCTAGCCTGAGGGCATTGGGGAGTGAGGGTGTACAGGGATCCCACTGTGGGTGCTCCATTTCCTTAGGCGTTCCCCTCCTTTCCTTTAGGTCACATTTCACTAGTAGTCATGGTGGTGGCCTTTTTCCTTTGCTTCACGTTAGGTGTTTCGGGAAAAGGTGTATAGGATTTAGGTATCAGCAGAGGTTCCCCTTTTGGGGCACGTCTATCTCAGTCCCCTGGAAGAAGGTGGATCAACAGAATTCATAGAACCAGACTAGGAGGGGCTTGACCCCGTGAAAGGGGAGAGAAAGGAACCATGCCAGAACGCACTAGGCCTACCACCAGCAGTCTCCAAGAGCGTTAGAGAAGATGAGCCCGAAAGCCGAGGGTTCCCGGACCCTCACCGGAGTTCAACCAGGACCCTGGGTGGTCATCAGCGAGAGTCAACTCTGGGGACAGGAAAGACACCAGTGGGGCCAGCCGTGAATAGACTCAGAGGCCCGTCTCTAAGGGTGGTGCAAGGTCAGGGTGTAGGGGAGGTTAGAGCCCCGTCAACTCCTGCTGAGACGCATGACGGCCTGGGAGGCACTCTCAAGGGGGACCCCCTCCATTGATGAACCATTCAAAGTCGTGGCAGGTGAGTTAGGGGGTCACCCTGAAGACAGCCGAGGTGCCCTCTGGGGCCTGAACGTAAGTCCCTGGCAGGCAAGATCAACTGCTTGGGCGAAGGCGGCGTGAAAACACACGATAGAGCGGAGGCGGGCACAATCTGGAATGGGCTTCCAAGAGTGGTGGTGCTGTCCCCTACCTTGGGGGTCCTTAAGAGGAGATTGGACAAACATCTGGCTGGGGTCACATGACCCCAGTGCTCTTCCCTGCCCAGGGCAGGGAGTCAGATTTGATCTATTGAGGTACCTTCTGACCTTAACTATGAAACTATGTCTTCCCACTTGCTCAGGTCCCCTAGTATGCATGCATGGATCATGCCCTTCAGGGTTCATTTAAATCTTTCAACCAGACTGTCTGCCTGGGAGTGGTACACTGATGTCCTAAGCTGTTTTATCTGTAAGGTCTTACCTATTCCCTTCAATATGGTCAACATAAAGTTTTTCCCTTGGTCGGTAAGAATTTCTTGTGGGATCCCCACCCATGCCACCCATTTCATTAGGGCTTCCATGATATTGGGTGCTGTCACAGACTGTAGTGGTACCGGCTCCAGGAACCAAGTCACATAGTCTATGATCACCAGCATGAATTGGTATCTGGCTTGGCTGTGTGGGAAGGGTCCAGCGATGTCTAAAGCAATTCTATTGAAGGGATGTCCAACTAATGGTAGAGGCATCCCTACTGTTTTCTGGCAGGAAGGACACTCCTGGCAATACCTCTCAATCATTTTATATATTCCAGGCCAGAATACCTTGTTATTGAGGTGTGCCTCATTTTTCTCCCATCCCATATGCTCCCTGATGGGGAGGGTCTGTGCCATTTGGAGTAGGACTGTCCAGTAAGGACAGGGTACCAGAATCTGAGCTCGCTCCTCCCCGTCCTTCCTCCTTTTCACCCAGTATAAAATGCCATCCCTTAACTCAAAATGTGGGTTCTGCTCCATTAGTCGGGGATCCAGTGTAGCCTCTTCTCTTTTGGTCAAGCGCTCCTGCAAGATGATCTGAAAGAGTGGTTCCTTGTTTTGTTCCTCTCAGAAGTTGCTAGCACTGATCACTCGGTCTAAGTCTAGCTCCTCGTGTCCTGGGTCTGTCAGTTCCCTGAAGTATATTTCACATAGAACGTGCCAGAGAATCTTCCCCTCAGGGTTTTTCGTAGCTTTTATAGCTCTCTCAGGTGGGGCCAATCAGTGCTGAGTAGCATGGGGCATGGTAAGATTTTGGCTAAGCTGACAGCTATTTCTTTGGTTCACTCCAGCACAGTGAGCCTAATCTTTCTTCTTTCATAAGTATAGGATGCCCCATGTATTTAGACCATACTCACTGCATTTTTGGGTGTGCCCATCTGGGACGGGATGAGGTCTCACCTGACCGTGGTCTGTGTGTATCCTGTGTCTACCACCACTGGGATAATGGTGTCTCCTATGCATACATCAATTAGCAATGTTTTTTTCTTCCATGGCCCCTTGTGTCTCCCAAAGTTGCAGTCCATCTTCTCATAAAGATAATCTGGTGCAGCTTCAGAGCTGCAGGGTGCAGTTTTGGAGCTTCTGGGGGCAGGACCATGCCAGGTGTCCCCTCTCCCCACAACAGTAGCAGAGTATGTCTTGGGGTTTCTCATTGTGAAACTCCCTAATGGGGACTCTGTCCACTTCAGATCTTCTACCTTTTTGTCCTTGTTCAGCTCTACTAGCTACATAGCTGGCCCCATTCCTTTCCCTTTTGTAGCTATTACCCTCTGCTTCTACTATTACATATTCTTCTGCCAGTCTCAGAGCTTCATCTACTGTCTTCAGCTGATGCCTCTTAACCCACTGCTGGTAGTCTCCCCTAGATCTGCCAGGAATTGTTCTAATACAATTAGGTCAATGACCTCTATGAGGGTACATTCCTCAGGTTGCAGCCAGTGTTCGACTAAATCCCTCAGCTTTTGAGCTAACAGTGTAGGCTGTGGAACAGCTCCAACAGGTACAAAGTTGCCACTTTCACTCTTTTGTAATCTTTGGCTTCGGCATGGGTTAGGTGGTTTACGCCAGAAAGATTAGCAGGGGTCCAGTGTGAATTGTCCAGGTGGCTGGGTGCCACTTGGCCTCTATGGCAGCTCACTAGAAGGCTTCTAGAAAAGCCTTGACATTATCTTGGGGTGAAATTTTGGGCATCCTGGTCCCTTCCCCCTCATGAGACCTGCTACGCTTCAATCTTTTCACTGTGGTCCTGCTGTCTTGAAAATAGTCAAATCTTTGCCTCGGTTTCTTGTGCCCTCATGCACACTAATTCCTCCATTTGAGCCTGTTGGCCCTGCAGAATTCTCAATATAAGTGGTTGTGCCTGCTGCCAGTCAGTGGGGATTTGCCCCTCCATGTTCTCCATTGTGCTGGGGAGTGTTTGGCATTGTTTCCTGGCCAGTGCACCATTTGTGGTTGGCCTAAGGGTGACTAATGAATTCTATCCTGTGGGGTCTCTCCTGCCACACCTTAAGATGTTGGGAGAATGAGAAAATTAATTATCCCCAAGAGATAGTATAGTTAGCCACCTGAGTCTTGAGTTAAACGAAATTTTTTTTTATTGTGCTCCCCGCATGAGTGCTTACAACCACAGCAGTCCACAATGGTCCTAAGCTTTATTCCTCACCCTCTTCTTCTCTTTTCACATTTAGCATGGGTTTCCCCTCTGATCTGACCTCCCCTTTTGCTTTTTTTTTTGTCTTTCAGGTGCTGTAGGTTTCTGTCCACTTGTAGCGATTCCGCTCTTATCAGACCCTGAAAGTAAGTAACTTTTTATCCTCACCTTTCCTTATTCCAATCCCTTATTATGGGTTTTCTGAGGGCAACATCCTCTTTGTACACCTCTGGTTTTATCCCTCCAGCTTGCCACTTATCTGTTATCTCTCCCCCAGTGTGAAGCTCCCCTTAGCAGTGTACGATGTTTAATTACCCTTGCCCTTGACCTGATCTTGCTCTCTGTCACCTCCCTGGGGCCACCCCCTCCGGTACAGGGTTGTCTCTCACCCTGTTACATAATACAATTGTTAATTGTTTGGTAATTGGTTTCGGAATTTTTTTTTAATGAGTAATTTCTTACTGCAACTGGCATAATATAAAACTATTTAAAAATAAGATTAAATTTAACATAGACTTACATTATTGCATAATTGTCAGGTCAGGTCCGACACATTCCATTATGTTATTCTGACTTGAAATGCTATAATTGTTAATAGGTACTTGCGGGTATTACATTACATTATTTTATTTTAGCATGAGACTCAAATGAATAATTTTTACTCTTCTAAAACCAGACTTTTTATACAATAAAAAGAAATATTTCTACTGTAGTGAAATTGTTTTTAATAATTTTCCATCCACATTTGATGAAATGGTTGCATTCCCAAGTAAGATTCCAATGTAATTAAATCAGCATTTTCCGCAGACAAGCTTCTGAATGGAAATTTTTCTAGCCGCTATTTTACCCATACAAAGACCTCTGGGTCAGATCTGCTGCTCCATTAACTTCAACAGAACTTTGCCTATTTATATCAGCTGAGGACTTTTGCCTTTTTTCCTGTTGCAAGTAGATATTTTCCCTTCTATCATGAGTTTGGCAAAGCCAGGCTAAAGTTGCAGGTTTTATATTTTGTCTGTGGTCATTCTGAACTCTGTCACAGTAAATTTCATAGTCACAAACCAGCTGCTGAGAGAACTGTCTGTCATGCTTATGGATCTCATTTTGATATCTGACATTTTCTAAGTCCCAGAGGAATGCAGTTGTCATGGGAGGTTGTGATCAGGGAGACTGAGAGTATCCCTGAGGTTGCCTAAGCCAGTCCCTTGCAGTGCTTTAAAGATGAGGACTGAAATCTTGAACTTCAGATTATATTCATTGGGCAGCCAGTGTAGAGAGCAGAGCAGTGGAGTGATGTGTCTGTGATGACCTGTGTTGCTAAATAGTTATGGACTGCTGCATTCTGGACAAAATGGAGATTTTTAAAGCAAGGACAAGGAAAGGTTATAGAAAAAAATAGCTTATTTCTGCTGCCTCTCCTGCCCCACATGCTATTTTACTATTAATTCAGTTCTGAAAAATATGTTCTTATTTTACTATATATATTTATGCCTATTACTTGTAACATTTGTTACCAAACTTCTTCTTGGGGAAAAATAACTGTTGGGAGAAAAAGATAGGATCCCTAATTAAGCTATTGGCAGGTGAACAGCTTTTACCTTGAACTATATAGATAGTGTTAATTGATACCAAATAAATGAATAGAAGAGGAAGCCATTAAAACAATTTGGGTACTTAAAAAATTGTGAATGATAGTTTAATACAAGTAGATTTCCTGTGTGGTGTTTGTTTCAATTATTGATAAAGAAAGGCAGAACAATTGCTTTGTTTGCTTTGCTAGTCTGAGATCATGATTATAAATATAAGAACTCAAAGACCACCTTCAAATGCATATAGGTGGATTGATATAATCTACAATAACTCTCTAAAGATATTCTGGACTCAGTCCTTCTATAGATTTTCCTTTTAATCCTGTATCTTTAATGCTTGGTTAGAGGGTTGATGACAGTCTCTTATTTATTTAATCCTTTTCCACTTGGCAAATATTAATTTCAGCCCTTCTCCTGATCTATTAATAGAATTTGATATTAATTATCAGGCTTTTGTGTGTTTTTAATTCCTTGTTTGTAGACAAGCATTACCACTGGTGTCACTGGGAATAGATCTGTACACTTAATTCGCTTTGCTTTGTACTGAATAAATAACAGTGTCTTTTAAAGAGGTACACTATTTATGGCTAAAAACAGATGTTGGATTTCTTTCTGGACAAAGCCTTTAATTCTGGGATCCTACAGATTTATGAGCCCATTGTCCCACTTTATGTAGATGTGAAGTGTCCAAAATAACACTTTTTTTCCCCAGGACAATTGTGGCTAATTTGAGTTAATTGCCATTCAAGCTGCACATGTAAATAGCTGTCCACCCCATTCTTCTCCCTCCCCCCCACCCCCAGCCCCAACTTGTTCTGATGCAAGTCAAAGCCGACTATCTGCTTTTAATATAGATAGTCTTGTAGAAACATTATGGGCCAGGTAGTAATGCAATTGAAATATATACCTATGCTGGCTTCATAGAATAGAGCAAACAGGATGACTGCACAAGCAGACACACATTCACACCCTTTAAAATTCCCTTCACTTATTTGAATCAAGGGTAATTGGGCTTTGTTAGTAAAAATGGAGAGAATAAGGAGCTTCTGATCTCATTTAACCATGGAAAAAGGGTGCATGTCTACAATTTACTATTTCCTATCGGATAGAGAATAGCTATTACCCCTCCAGATGACTTATGTTTCTTAGGATCACTGTAGGCTCCATTCATGTATCTCTTCATGATGTCTTGAGGAGCCCATTGTTGCAGCTTCAATACTGATCTCCATATTGGTCTATTCTGTATAAGGATGATCTGTGCATCTGTCCACTACCTATGTAGTTCCATTCTGACACTTAGGTAGCACAAGAGTAAATGCCCCTTTGAATGAAAAAATTTACCTATGAATGGCCATTTACATTAAATAATGTCCTGTGGGTGAAATTCCCATTGAAGTCAATGCAATTATCTCAACATAGGATTTTGGAAATCCTGTAGCTCTAACAATTCAGGGCTTAGAAACAATTTGAAAAAGCCAGTAGGACTGGATCTGTATTCACATAGAGTATCCGGCTTCATTTAATTAAGAAAAAATAATAAGCCACAATAGAAAATCAAAGATGCTCTAATACATTAAAAACAATATGGATCTGGTTTAAATTCTAAAATGTAAGATGAATTTAAAGTTCATGTTTTGGGAGGACTGTTGATAAGAGGCTTTCTACAATTTTTGAACATATTTATGTGGTTTAATTGTTGGAATATACTTTCCTACATGTTATTTTTTTTTTAAATCTGGTTTCTTTCAAAAAAGGGACTCATTTTTTTTATAAGTAAATTGTGCATATCTTTCATACAACACAAAGAAACCTAGACCTTTGAGAGGTATTGCTCAACCCTAAAAATAACCACAAGCAATATGATCTAAGAGTTGTAAAAGCAAAATAAATCTGGAAGCTCTGAGCTGACTTTCTGGTGTACAAGAATACAAATTGCAGCCTCTTCTCGAATTGACATTTATTTACCAGTTTGCACTATGAGAGAGAGCCTCAGGATTGGAACAGAGAAAATTAAATTATGTTCCTGTTTCTTTAGCTGCTGGGGAGGATGGTGCTTCAGAGATAGCTTTAAAGCACAGCGGTAGTAGTAAAGGCCAAACACCTCCAAATTTAGTCAGTTCTTAAGAGACTCCCCAATGATACATTTAGGTAGACTAAAGACAAACAGTTTTGTTCTCTATTGAATAATCATGTGTGTTTGATAAGTACTTAGAAATGTAAATAATATATGAGTAAAGCTGTCACTGTTGTAAAAGGGTTGTGATAAGCAAATTTATAATAAAGTTAAAAGTCTATTTGAGGATACAGCCAAGAAATTTCAGCAGTTTTGCGTTTGAGGCAATCCGGTTTTAAATTAGGTGACTGTTTGAACAAATAGCCCTTTTATGAAGAAAAGATAATTAACTGTATTCTGGGAGAACTGAGTTTCCTGACTGTAAAAACTCATAGAGATTATTTAAATTGTTAGTAGCTTTAAAGCATGTTTACTAGTACTGCTTTAGATCTGTGTTCGTAAACAAAAGTAAATAGTTTGTCTCCTCCAGCAGTTCATTCCCTTGGGTACCATGTATGCATTCGGTGATGTAAGTGTAGTAGAAAACTTAAACTTTAAATGCATTAAAAAGAGGACTGCCACCTGGATTTGATTTAATGTGAAGGAATTAGATATTGAAATTAAAAATATTTATCCCCATTCTTTTATTAGGGTTGAAACCTGGAAGAAGTCATAGTTTCATAGATGTCATAGTTTCATAGACAGTAGGGCTGAGAGGGACCTTAAATGTCATCAAGTCCAGCCCCCTGCCCCAGGTTATAATACTTCAATGGATAGTGAGTTGTCTAATATATACTGCTTACTCACAATGCGGATCATGCACTATTTTTAAAAGTTCTGTAGAATTTATTAATACATCAAAATCTTAGCAAGTTCTTATAACATAAATTGCCCGAAGACAGGAGAAATACTCTGTAAAATTACCAAAAAATGTGGAGCTGAATAATGCTGGGCAATTGGTGCCTTTTAAAAAATATTAGATGCATTATAAAATTATTATGAAAAATGATCTGATGAAAGGTGCTTTGCACCTAAAAGCATGCCAAATTTATTTCCTAACTAGAAAATTGTTCTGCTAAAAGATATCAAAAAATACCTTTGCCTCGTAAAAAATGAACAATATAAAAAAATAATGTCGTGTTTTGAATAGATGTTAGTACTAACGTATGTGTGTGTGTGTGTGTGTGTGTGTGTGTTCTCCAACTGTTTGGGTTGGTCTAATAAAAGATATCAGATTCACCCAAGGAACCTTGTCTGCCTGTGTGTAATATATACACTTAATATGTATTACACACACACACACACACACACACACACACACACACACACAGAAACTGGAGAATGCAAAACATTATTTTTATATAGTACGTTCCTAGAAAATATGATTGATGGTATGACTTAAGAATTGTCTGGTTGGGAGACCCCTAGTTCATCACCTGATAATGGCCTTTTTTGAGTTAGACTGCATTTTCCTCTGCAAGATAATTATTTCACTTGAAGCAGCTACTTCCTCCTCCCTTTTACAGAAGGGAGTATGTTTATGTACTGACTGGCTGTGTTATACCTGCTGTAGGATGACAGGGTCTGGACAGCTTGAATGCATTATGATAACTGGGTGTCAGTTCTTCAAATTGTTTCATGAGGTTGGAACTTTGCATTCATAGTGTCAGTGAGATGTTCTACTAGCAGAACGGCCCACCCACGTGAAGCAGATTTCAGGTTCACAGAGGGTGCATTTACACGAGACACGTAATGTGTAGTAGCCTAACAACACTGTGCAGTAGTGTGCCTGGCAAAAACCATGCTAATATGCTACTACACATTAGTATTAGGGTACTGCTCAATAAGCATCACAAAAAAACCTGTGCTCTGGAACTACTGCAGAGTAACTAGTTACTGTACATCTAGGAAGTGTGTAGATGAAATGAGGGGCATGTGTACGTGACACTTTAAAGTGGGTTAAATACTTTTGCACTGCTTTAATGGTGTTGGTGTTTGCATGTGTCAGTGGCATATTGCGCATTAATTCCAGCTGCTGTAGCACATTCGTTGGTGTAATGCACCTTAAGTGACTTTGGGGCACAGCAAACTAAAACACATCTGAGGAGTTTTAGTCTGCTGCCCTACAGCCGTGAAGTGCCGGGCTCCATGCGGCTCAGGGACTGTGCAGGCATCCCGTGCAGGCAGCCTGGCAGCAGCCCAGGATGGCAAGCTTCACCGAAGAAGAAAAAAAAGGTGGCGAGCCTGATTTCCCCGCCCCCCCCCCGGAGGTTGCCTGCCTGCATGAGCTGTGTGGGGACCCCTTTCTTCCCTCCACAGCTGCGGTTTCCCCTGGGGACTGCTTGAGCTCACCGCTGCTGTGGAAGGAAGCATGAGCCCCACCACCCTGCAGTCCAGGGACTCCTCTGCCCCCTGTAGCTTGCCCTTCTCTCCCTGCTGCTGGAGAGGCAGGTAAGACACAGGTGTACACGACACAGGGATTTACTTCACCCTAAATTGAAGCGGTGTTGTCTATACACACCCCTTGTTAATACTTCATTAAGCAAGTATTAAACTAAATGTGCAGTAACTACTGCACAATAATAGACATGTAGACATGCCCAGACTATATTCTCCATCTGTTTTAGTTTTTCCAGAGCATACATCTGGAAACACTGGGCCTCATGGTATAAAGGTAAGAAATAAGCCAAACACAGGTAAAAACCAGCATAGTAAATGAGCTTTCTTAGCAGACTTCCTTTCCACCTCCTATGCCTAAAGCAAGGGATTAAGTGATGTAAAAGTTTTTATGTCAGTTCCGTGCCTCTGAAAGATCCTTCAGTTGGTCTAATAAAAGATATCCCATCTACTCAAAGAACCTTGCCTGCCTGTGTCCTTAGACCAACACAGCTACAACCAAAATCTCTGAAAGATTCATTGTCACTTAAGTGATCGTTTAAATGATCTTGCCAACCATGGGCCACATTAATGGAAATTCCACAAACAGTGAGCAGGAACTTGGCTTTCAGCTTTATTCAGTCTTCAGTAAGAGTTTGTTTTACTAAGAACTGAATCAAAATGAATAGAGACTTCTGGTTTTGTCCCAGTGCTGTTTATCAAGTTTCAAATATATATTCTTTTCCCTTCTTTGTAAGGGAAATATTTTTAATTGATCTGAATACATATAACAGACTAAACATATAACAGACTAAATCTACTCCTTCCATATATCTCCATTTACTGTAGTATAATAATGACAACATGATAAAAAACAGTGCGTCACACTGCAGTATCAACATCTCAGCCCAACATTCCACGGTAAAGTTTCCTGATGTAAAATGGCATTATTTGCACTGGAAAAGTTTCAATTAGTTCTCTGCAGATCTACGGGTAATTGAGTTCTTTTCATTAGCTTATTGTTAGAGGAAAATGCTAATTAATCAAGCCCACAAACCATGTTTGCTGAGCAAAAGTTTGTGGTGCGGCATATCAGTATTCCCTCAGGTACACTAGACTGTGACCTACAAGACTGTCAGAACACATGCATCAGGGTTCTGCTTTGTTAAACCAAAGGACTTATTTATCCTGAGAAGAAAGAAGAAAGGAGTCACATTTACTGCAGTAATATATAAGGAAAAAGCAGTAACTATCATTTAATGTGCAAATAGCATCACTGTTTTAGGAAACTTATAAAGGAAACACTGCCACAACTTTAACTGTTGTTATGAAAAAACGTTTTAATGAAACATGCAGAAAGTGGAGAGAGGTAAAGAGCACTGAAGTAGATGTATAATAACCTTGTTTTGTTTTGTGTGTGTGTGGTTTTAAATTTTGTCATATGAAAACAATTGTTTAATAGAAATATTGACTAAAACTTCTGTATTTTGCAGACATATTTTAGGTCATTTTGGCCCTGGCAGAAATGAAAATAATGGCATGATGGGATCTGAACCCTGAACCCAACAGTTTTATGTTCTGCTGTGCCACACATGCATTGTAGGACACATGAGTCTTGGAACTGAAGACCTATCCCAAATGTGCCATTATTTTAATGGGAACCATGTAACCAGTCTAGTTGGGTTTCAGAGGAGTCTGGGGGCTCATCCCACTGTGAAGTTTAACCCTCCCCCATGCACAGCAGCCCAGCTGGGCACAGACAAGCTTGGCAAATTGGCTGTTTTGCTCAGGAGCTGTGGAGCAAGGCATGTTCAGGTACTGGGCCCCCATGAGCCTCGCATTTCACCGTGACCTGGCACCCCTAGGTAATGAAAACCATGGTACAGCCTCATGGAAGAGCCAGTAGCTGTTAGCCTGCTGACAGGGTGGGAGCCCATCAGCTGATGAGCTCCTGGCTCTGCCCCTAAAGCCATAAAATGCAGTCTCATTTAGAGCTGACTGCATGGCTGTTAACTAAATTCTGCCATACGGTAAACATTGGACTTCATGCTGGGACTGTTTTGCCACACATTCAATTTAAGGTGGATGGAAATCAGCCACAAAAAATGTTCCATATATTTGTGACTGGTTTCTCTATTTGTTATGCCATTAATTCCCTGGGCGTATGGCAGGGTTACTATTTGTGACACAATTAACAGATTAATTATGTTCTAAGTACAATGTGTGCCAGGGCCCTTTGTGAAGAGGAACTTTATTTTTATGTTTACTTACAAAGTTTGAACAAGGATCATAAGGAAATGCATGTCTGTCTTTCTGAATATAGTGAAGAAGAATTTTTGTTTTAATTGGGAAGTGTTCTATCAAAGTTCTAGAAAATGTTTGGCTACATCAATGTAGTTTGGCCTCTGTGATCATGAAAAGTTTATCTTCCCATAGTGGGCTGTATTAAGTGTTAGAATGCTTTCTAGCCTGATGCAGAACTGAAGGAGTATTTTGCATTTAACTTGCCCCCTGTAAAGTCTGCTATGTATTACCTCTTTTGGTTTCAATGAATAACCCCTACATAGAAAAAAAATCTTCAGTAATACAGAGCTGGCATACTAACCCTGTATTGCCCTGATATGTAAAAGGTGTGAAGGCTGTGGCTAGAAAGCCATTGTGTTTGGCAGTTCTAGCTGCCAGGAAAGACTCTTGCAGCATTACTCAAAGAAACTCTCAGAATACTCACAAGAAATTCACAATAATTCACAAGAAATCTCCTGCATCTGTTTCACAAAGTTAGAATAGTTTTATACAGCCTCTTAACCTTCTTTTTTGTCCTGCACTTAGGGAAACTTATACCTAAGAACATAATAAATTCTGTCAAACCATAGGTGCTTCGTCTCACAGTGGCAGAAAATATATGCAAATGGGAAGACTGTATAAACTGGATCACCCCCTGCCCCTTGTCTCCTATAGCTTTTGCTATTCTGAGGGCTAGGAAGTCCTATTTTGGAAGTTGCACCTCTAATGATCATGTTTAATACCCACTGGGCACATCTACATGAGATGCTCTACTGCACATTAGACTAATCTAATGCATAGTAAAGGGTCACCATCTACACGTGCATGGCAGTTACTGCACATTAAATTAGTCTAATGAGCTGTTTTCTAGTACCAATACATAGAGGGCATTTATACACATACATTTGTGTGCTCCAACATGCCAGAGATCAGGCGTGTCGGAGCAGACTCAATTAATTGAGTCCACACATGAGCTGATATACCCAGTGCGGTGTCGCATACATTTGTATAAATGGTGAAATGCGCATCAGTACTGAGAAAATGGCAATGGTGTGCTTTTGAACTAAAACAGCTTTGATGTCATTTAGTTCAAAAGTGCACTGCTGCCATTTTTTTCAGTGCTGATGCGCATTTCCCATTTATACAAATATGTAAGCATGTGTACAAATGCCCAGTGGTACTAGAAAAAAGGGTGCATTAAACTAATGTGTGTTAGTGCACTTGTAGACACTGACCAGGAGCAAATTAGACCTGGGCAGCCCACACAGAAGGGGGCCACACTGCTGCCTAAGTCCTGAGCTCTGGGGGATGGGAGAGAGCTGCCCCTGGCTTGGGGGGTATCTCCCAGCCCCATGGAGCTCAGGATTGTCCATGGCCAGTGTTCCTGGGAGGACAGCAGGTGGGTCTGAGCCACCAGCTGTGGAGGCAGAACCATCGTGCCTGTACTGTCCCCAGCCTTCCTTTCTCCAGGAGCTGCAATCTTAACGGCAGTGGGGCCCAGAGCTTCCTCAAGGTGTGTACCCTGAAGCTGAGGGGGAGGTGCTGGAGTGCAGAGAAGCAGGGACCAGGAGCTGTCCAGGCCCCTGTTTTCCTGCATTACCTTTTGTAATGGCAGAACCCAGCCAGGCCTGTCACCAGGTGTGCCTGGCTCTGGAGGTTCTGTGGAGCAGTGGCCTGTGCTCATGTGCCTCCAGGCTTGCTGCCCCCTGCATGGTTACCATGCTAGTGCAGGGCTGTGCACTAGCACCTGTGAAGCTTGTGTCAAGGGGTAGGCAAAAGCTGGTGTGCCCAGCCCCCATGTCCACCAGCTCCTTGATCTCTACCTTGGGCTTTGTGCTCCTAGGCAGAGAGCAATGGGCAGGCAAACATCGGTGTGTTACCAAATCTGCCCATTACTTTGGGGTGTGCTCATTTATTAGGGATAGTTTCTAGAGTCTTGGTGATTCTGTCAATGTGCTGCTTGTGTTACTATACGGAGCTGTATCTCTCCCTTCTGCAAGCCCTCACCCCCAGTGGAGCTATCTTGCAGGACTCAATCTCAATGGGCTGGGTTCCTCCAGTCACCAAATCAGTCATACACACAAACACACACAAATTAACGTGACACGCCTGACCTGGCCGGGCTGATCAGCATGGACAGGCTGACACCCTCATATGCCAAGAATCAGTTCATAAGAGCAACAATAAAATGCAGTCAGACACAAGCACACGGGTAAACAGAATCCCTCTGAATCCGGCTGGGTGTCCAGCTGACACCCTCATGGGCCAGCATTCAGTTCATAAGGGCACGTCTGAGTCAAACTGGGTCAATCAGCCTATACAAGCTGATCCCCTTATGTGTTTCAAACTCAGCACGTCCCAATCTTTGGCCTCTTGATGAGCAGACCCCACAATAATTTGGGCTTCACAGGGATCTTTAGCATAGGTAAAAGAAGCGTTGCTGCAGAGCACGGGAGGAAAGAGAAGCAGAGAAGGAAAAATATACCCAATTACTACCAGTTTGACTATAAAAGTTATTTATTGCTAAGCATATGAAATATATAATAGTACTAGTAGTAATAGACATGCAAAAGAAAAACAAACACCAACAATGACAATACTACCCTGGTTTCACTAAGTATTTGGGGAAACTTAGCTCAAGCTTAACTGATACAGTTCAGGTTCAGAAGTTTATGCCTAGAAAGAAGACAGAGAACGCTGGGATCTCACCTAGTCCACGGTACTCAGGCTGCAAAGCTGACAGGCACAGTCCGTAGCACAATCCTTGAAGAGAGAGATGATCTGTTCTTCCAGCGTCCCAAGAACGACAGGGGATGGTGTCAGCACAGGGGTTTTCTTCTTCTCCTTCTTTCCTCCTGCTTCTACTTCTTTTCCTTCCTTTTCCTCTTCCTCTTCTCCCTCTAGCAGCACACACACTTACAGATTTTTATACCCTCAGTTTAGCTGCTTCGAAGCACCCTCAGTAGTGTAAATCATTGTCTTTTCTATTGACAAGGGGTTATCTGGTTTGGACCATCTCAGGAAACTGATTGATAATCAGGAAACACTTAAGATTAGGGAGTAACCCAAATACTTGGGAGCCAGCTTGAGATTCCTATGGGTGGCAGATATACTGATGGGATATCTCATGGTTTCTTCAGGAACAATAGATAGCTTGCAGCATCAGGATTTTGGATTTTTACTTGTTGTGCACAAGCCTCAGCTTAGCATGACTTTTCCAGATCTTACTATAGTCTTTTAACAGACTTAAAACAATTATTGGGGTGCTCATAACCTTTTGTGGAGAGGACTCCCACCAGTCGTCTCGGGAAAGATATGACAACACCTGGGATTAGGGCTCCAGCAGGCTGGATGCTGTGATGAACCCTTAACCATTGTTCAAATGTTGCCCATACCCCCTCTGACTCGGTCTCTTGCCTCAGCATTCCCTAACCCGGCAACCGAGTTTTAGTCAATCAAGTTTAAATAGGCCTCCCATAGTGGGACCGGGGAATGTACGGCCCGAGATGCCTATTAAACTTAGAGCTGTGTGTGTGTGTCTGGGGGGGAAAAGTCCTTAGCAAATCCAGATTAGAACTGGTCTGATAAATGCTGAGCTGGGTGTGTGTGAACATGGGTTGATTAACATTGGAAGCACAGATTCCCCATCATGCAGCGCTCTCCTGCTTCTCTGGTCCCAGAATTCACTGCAGTCTCTGCTTCAGGCTTTCTGTTTTCCATCTCTCATGTAAATGAGACCTAGGGCAGTTGATTCACTCGTCACCCTTATCTGGTGAGGGTCTTAGGTGCGTCTCTCACTGCATCTTAATCAGTTTCGTTTAGGTAGAGGAGGGGAGGGGGGTGAGTCCTTTGTGAGTCAGACAGACTGCATCCTGTACCAGGGTTCCCCAAGAATACAGAGCTGAGACGTAACAATTCCCCCCGTTGATGGGGTGCTTGCGTTGAGCTAGTATCCCCATCACATTCTTGCTCCATGGTACTGGTTCTGGCCTTCTATCCATTGCAATCGTCGCATCAGTCTCTGGATCCAGCAAACTAGTAGCATCAGACTAATTACTAGTATAATTTGAAAACTAATGATTACTACAATGGGGTGAAGCATGACATTTAAAAGACCTGTTGCATTGGGGCTCCACCCAAACAAAACCTCCCACCAGGAGTGATGGCCTGCATTTTTAACTGTAGCTGCTAGCTTAGAGATTTCCTGATTGTGGTGTTGAATCTCGAGTTTGCCATTCTCTCCCAAAGCTTTGAGTCTTTGCAGTTCAGCTCGTAAGGAGGGATGAGTTAATAGTTCCTTAATGGTGATGAGACCCATTCCTAGTAAAATGGGGGACACCTCTTTGTAGAGCTCAGGGTAGGCATTCAAATGTTGTATGGTCCATATAGGTACAGTAAACTTAAGATCACAAGTAACAATAGTGGTTACATTACAGAAACAGCGATTAATATAAGGCACCATAGGTTGAATCCAATATCCATTAATTAATACAATATCACATCTTGTTCTCATGCACACACATGCTTTACCCACATAAACAATAGCAGATTCCCTTTCTTGGATAACATCGAAGGAACAGTGAGACTTGTTTCCAGGTTGTGGAAAAAAACATTCATCATGCTCCTCCAATGCTTGGTCTTCACAGATGTAACCTAAACCTTCTTTTCTTCTGCACCCTTTTACATTTACTGTTTTCCATGCACTATCTTTCTGCCAGGCCCAAGTGTTATGATCCCTGGAGTACATTACTGAGCTATCATCAATTTGTAATCCCAGTGGGACTACTGGGTGGATTGTTCTAATTTCCTTGCCTGCCACAGTTATAAGGAATAACTGCAAGCTTTGCTGGTGGTGATTATATGAAGCATTAACTAATCTCCACCAGGGCTGGAGGGCTAATTCTTCCTCCGTTACATGGGGCCGAATTAGGTTGATTGCTTCCATGGGAATTTGTCCCATCATGGCTTGCCGAATCATTCCCATGATAACATTTTGGGTGAGAGCCTGAGCTTGCTCACACGCTAAAGCCAATGATACATTATTTTGGAAGGACTGTACACCAGACATCATTAACTTTTCATCCCCTTCTATGAGTTTTTCCCACCCAGGAAATACCTTACTTATTAACTGCTGTTCTTCGCTTAACATCTTTAAAGATGCAGTTAATGGAGTTCCCATTTTCCCCATATTTTCAGTGGCATATGACAGTTTATTAGCAAGAACTTCTATATTTGCAGCATCAATTAAGGAGACTCCTGCTCCTACCAGTGCAATTTAATAACTTATGATACAGGTTCCACTTGAGTCCATGATGGCTTACAGAACTGGTAGCGACGCTGTAGGGCCAGGGGGTTGCTTCCACTTTCATAGAATCCATGCATGTGGCACAGGCATTTTATTTCCTGGGCTCCAAATGGCAAACAGTTTCAGAGTTTCAGAGGCATCGCAGGTTCAGAATAGAGTCTGGACATCAGACTCCAGAGACCTATGCACAGCAATGCTTTGGTGCAGCTATGGAATGTCATCATTCGTGTTTGGAGACCTGTGAGGGGACAGAAAAGAGAAAAACAAACTCCCACACTCCCCCCGTATATACTGGGAGAAGCTGTGATCAACATTGCAGGGGAAAAGTGGAACATTAATCTACAAGAGGGTGGCCATAACAAGTTGAGCACTTCTCTGGC
>NW_005841859.1:1668742-1675708 GCF_000455745.1 Alligator sinensis | reverse complement strand
TCAGTGCCTCAGTTTACCACTCTGCAGCAACTACTCAACAATTACCACGTGATAAGGGTCACGTGCTGCCAGCCTTCTCCACCAATTTTGTTACCAAATCTGCCCATTACTTTGGAGTGTGCTCATTTATTAGGGATAGTTTCTAGGGTCTTGGTGATTCTGTCAATGTGCTGCTTGTGTTACTATACGGAGCTGTATTTCTCCCTTCTGCAAGCCCTCACCCCCAGTGGAGCTATCTTGCAGGACTCAATCTCAATGGGACTGGGTTCCTCCAGTCACCAAATCAGTCATACACACAAACACACACAAATTAACGTGACACGCCTGACCTGGCCGGGCTGATCAGCATGGACAGGCTGACACCCTCATATGCCAAGAATCAGTTCATAAGAGCAACAATAAAATGCAGTCAGACACAAGCACACAGGTAAACAGAATCCCTCTGAATCCGGCTGGGTGTCCAGCTGACACCCTCATGGGCCAGCATTCAGTTCATAAGGGCACGTCTGAGTCAAACTGGGTCAATCAGCCTGTACAAGCTGATCCCCTTATGTGTTTCAAACTCAGCACGTCCCAATCTTTGGCCTCTTGATGAGCAGACCCCACAATAATTTGGGCTTCACAGGGATCTTTAGCATAGGTAAAAGAAGCGTTGCTGCAGAGCACGGGAGGAAAGAGAAGCAGAGAAGGAAAAATATACCCAATTACTACCAGTTTGACTATAAAAGTTATTTATTGCTAAGCATATGAAATATATAATAGTACTAGTAGTAATAGACATGCAAAAGAAAAACAAACACCAACAATGACAATACTACCCTGGTTTCACTAAGTATTTGGGGAAACTTAGCTCAAGCTTAACTGATACAGTTCAGGTTCAGAAGTTTATGCCTAGAAAGAAGACAGAGAACGCTGGGATCTCACCTAGTCCACGGTACTCAGGCTGCAAAGCTGACAGGCACAGTCTGTAGCACAGTCCTTGAAGGGAGAGATGATCTGTTCTTCCAGCGTCCCAAGAACGACAGGGGATGGTGTCAGCACAGGGGTTTTCTTCTTCTCCTTCTTTCCTCCTGCTTCTACTTCTTTTCCTTCCTTTTCCTCTTCCTGTTCTTCCTCTTCTTCTAGCAGCACACACACTTACAGATTTTTATACCCTCAGTTTAGCTGCTTCGAAGCACCCTCAGTAGTGTAAATCATTGTCTTTTCTATTGACAAGGGGTTATCTGGTTTGGACCATCTCAGGAAACTGATTGATAATCAGGAAACACTTAAGATTAGGGAGTAACCCAAATACTTGGGAGCCAGCTTGAGATTCCTATGGGTGGCAGATATACTGATGGGATATCTCATGGTTTCTTCAGGAACAATAGATAGCTTGCAGCATCAGGATTTTGGATTTTTACTTGTTGTGCACAAGCCTCAGCTTAGCATGACTTTTCCAGATCTTACTATAGTCTTTTAACAGACTTAAAGCAATTATTGGGGTGCTCATAACCTTTTGTGGAGAGGACTCCCACCAGTCGTCTCGGGAAAGATATGACAACACCTGGGATTAGGGCTCCAGCAGGCTGGATGCTGTGATGAACCCTTAACCATTGTTCAAATGTTGCCCATACCCCCTCTGACTCGGTCTCTTGCCTCAGCATTCCCTAACCCGGCAACCGAGTTTTAGTCAATCAAGTTTAAATAGGCCTCCCATAGTGGGACCGGGGAATGTACGGCCCGAGATGCCTATTAAACTTAGAGCTGTGTGTGTGTGTCTGGGGGGGGAAAAGTCCTTAGCAAATCCAGATTAGAACTGGCCTGATAAATGCTGAGCTGGGTCTGTGTGAACATGGGTTGATTAACATTGGAAGCACAGATTCCCCATCATGCAGCGCTCTCCTGCTTCTCTGGTCCCAGAATTCACTGCAGTCTCTGCTTCAGGCTTTCTGTTTTCCATCTCTCATGTAAATGAGACCTAGGGCAGTTGATTCACTCGTCACCCTTATCTGGTGAGGGTCTTAGGTGCATCTCTCACTGCATCTTAATCAGTTTCGTTTAGGTAGAGGAGGGGAGGGGGGTGAGTAACAGGTGTGCGCAGCCCCCATCTTTCCATGTCTGCCTGCTCCCCACACACTCATTTGCTGTGGAGCCCCTGTGCAGTGTGCCTCAAGATGGGAAAGCAGGCAACTCTGGGCTAGCTGCTTCCCTGTCTCTTTGTGCCTCAATGCAGGGGCTTCACAGCATGTGGAGATGGGAGAGCAAGCACCTTGGGCTGCCTGTTCCCCTGTCTCCAAATGTCACTCCCCAGCTGGCTGGGGTGCAGGGTGCCTTAGCATGGAGCTGCCTGCCAGCTCCCCCAAACAGCACATAGAGCCCAGCTGGGAGCCGGGGAGCTGGGCAGAGCCTGCAGCACCACTGGAGCTGAGCCACAGCCTGCAGCAAAGAGCACATGCAGGGGCATACACTGCAGCACAAAGTAGCAGCACAAATTTGTGCCAGTAATATTTCTGCTGCTACAAGTTCATGCCCCTGCTTGTCTAGACATTGATGGCTATAAAATGCTATTTATAGGTTTGCTTTTGGGACCTGGCTTATAGGTAAAGTAGATATGCATTCAAACAATGGTCCAGGGCAACAACAAGGGTTAATTGATTTCTAAAGCTTCTTTGTGCCTTCAGGGCTCACTGTGTCTGACAGCCAAGCAGCAAGCAGGCACAGGCTGGGAAATTGAAGACATGTACCACAGTGTTCCACAACATGAGACAAGGTGGCACCAGGTCACAGTGCCAAGTGCAGAGACCTTGGGATTTCTGGTTTTGGTAGATGGACCAAGTTAGGAGAAACCAGAAAGAACCAAATTAGGAAACTTGTATGTGATTGGTTTGTGAAACAAAGGAATAGACTGACAGGACAGAATGGGGACAGTATGACAACCACAGGTAGACCAATCAGCGATGCCAAAAGATGAAGAGTCATCACAGAAAGAAAAAGATACAAAAGGAGGGATATGAGAGCAGCAAAGGGTCCCCAAGAGGGGAACATGAGGCTACCATAGACAGCCAGCCAACTCCCCCTCACAGCACATACCACCAGCCCATCTCACCCACCCCACTGAGGGGGTGAGGGGTGGGCCTCAGCCTTCAACCTCCAGGCTGCCGACATCTGACATTAGACAGAGATTCTCAGAGTGAAGCTCGTGTACTGGCCAGACATACCTTGACTCTGTGCAGCTCTAGGACTGGTAGAAATATAAAATTGTTTGTATTATTATTATCTCCTATCACTGTGTATCAATAAAATTAATCTATTATTGAATGGAAAGGTGGTGGTTAATATGAGGGTATGGGTCCACCTGGAACAAGGTCATAAATCCAGTTCCAACAGACGTGACCATTGAGTAATAAAAATTCTACAGGCGATGACTTAAGGGAACAATAGACATAGTTGTTATTGATTCATGGGCCTGATAGCAGGGAAGTCTGGCCCTTTAAGTGGGGTAGACAGCCATGGGGTAGAAGCCCAGCTGTGAGTGGTCAACTGGCAATTAAAAGCCCAAGGCAGAGAGAGCAAGGAACTTGAGTTAGGGAAGGAGTAGTTCATGGCTAGGAGGCAGAATAAAACCCAATGGAGCCCACTTCTGAAAAGGGCCAGAACTAAGATGGCTTTCTTCTGCCATCTGGCGAAAGGCTGAAGATTTTGTGTTGTGCATTTGTTTGTTTGGGTCAAGGTGGTGCTTATGTTTATGGAATATTGTTTGGTCTAGTTGAGGTTTTTCTAAGGAGCCAAAGCCTTCCTGCATGAAACAAGGCACACCAGCCTGCTTACAGATGTGTAGTTACATACAGATGTCTGCTGCCTGGATGAGGAGATTCAATCCCTTGATCATCCCAGGCAAGAGGTCAGCAACCTATGGCCTATGGGCTGGAATGGGCCTGCAAAGAGATTTGGATCCAGGTCACGGTTGAGCCCTCCACAGCCAGTGGGGCAGCTGGGGGCTTGTGAAGGTTACATCTTAGTAACTCCAGTCGCCTCATCAGCTTCATGCTGTGGTAGACTTTACTGCGGTAGGGGGAGATGTTAACACAGCCAGCATCTATCCCCCCTGCTGCATCCACTGCCTTTCTTACTGCTGAATTTACCATTGCTGATTGTCAGTCTCGATGAGAATCAATGGTGGCTGCACCTCTGTTGGCAGCTCACTGGGGGAGGTGAAGGCAGGTAGTGCTCATCAAGGGCGAATGGTAGTTTGTGGCAGTGTTTGGGTTGCAAGCAGCAGCCCTTCATTGTTAAAAGATACCAAGAAGAATAAAAGAAAATACGCTCTTAAATGGAATATATAAGTCAAAGTTAATCTCTTTCTTAACTGTCATTTCCCTATGTTTAATCTTCCCAAAGCAACATATTTCCTTTGTCTTGTTTTACACCACACAAACAATAAAGAGCTTGTATGCAAGGGAATGCTATAATCCACCAAAGGTTAAATGCACATAATATCATTTCTGTATGTATTTGGAGCCAAGGAATTTTTATGATGTGGAGAGTCTGTTATCTTTTTCACATACAATATATTCTTGGCATTCAGTACTGTCACTGGGTGGGTAATGCATATGCATACAGATAACGAAGAGAAGAATTGCCCTAGAATTATCTAAGGAGCACAAGACTTCACTAGCAATTTTTTTATTTAAATTACATTTTCTAAGTTATTCTAAAAAAACCCCAGCATCATAAAAATATTTGTCTGATATTAAAAAAAAAAGATATAACTTATGAGCATCCAATTCCTTATTTTGAATTGCATAATGAGGTCTATTTTAATTATCTACTGCTAATAATAATTATCAGTTTTAAAATACTTTTAATCTTCAAAGGATAAGACATAATGAGATCCAATTGTTGGAATTTGATGCTAGACACATTTAGACCAGAAATAAAGGTGCAAACTTTTAACAGTGAGGATAATTAATCACTAGTGCAAATTACTTAGAGACATGATAGAACTCCATCACTTGAAATCTTTAATCAATACTGGATGTCCTTTTAAGATATAGTTCAAATCAAGATCAAGCTCAAAAAGAGGTAATGAACTTGATGCAGGAATTAATGGATAAGGTTTTACTTCTTGTGTTATAGAGGAGGCTGTTATAAATGATCATAATGGTCCCTTTTGTCCTTAAAAGCCATAAATCTATAGGTAAGTAGGTGTTACTTTATCTTTAATTTTTAATGGAGTGACTGATGCAAAGAGGTTACCATGTCTTGTTGAAGGCTATCTTCGCTGAACACATAATTACTAACTCTGAGTTCCCAGACCACCAGCATTATTATTAATAAAATAATTAGCTGGAGATACTTTGTTAGACCGAATTTTTGTTAGTCTCAGGTCTACACACGCATGCATGCACATACACACACATGCATGCACATACACACGGTAATTTTTTAATGATTTTATGTATTTTTTAATACTTATAAAAACAGGAATACAACAATGGAATCAACATGAGATTTGCTTGTGAATCTTACTCCAGGACTGAAGTGGGGAATTTTTAACGTTAATATTATAAGCCTTTTCTGATGATTTAAGAGGGGCATAAGCTCCCTGCACAATGGTGACTTTCACTCCTTGAGAACTCTGGGGAGTTTTGTTGTTAGAATTTATAATTCAGTAAAGACTACATTTCCATATCCTGATTTATGCTAAAAATGGCTCATATTCCCATTTTTCAGAGAGGATCAAAAAATACTGATGGAATTTTTTAAATGATTCATTCTGTAGACCTAAAATATTGTTCCTAACTGTATAGACTGTTCCTAACTCTTCCTTAGTTATAAAAAGGAAAAATAATTTGTGCATTGCCTTGTCAGTAATATCCTATAAGCATTTATACGTCAGGTGTGCAATCACCTGAAACCAATTATGTATGACATTGTTGGTATAGTATTCAAAGTTATATAAATTATATTTCTAAATCAAAGTCAATGAGACTCCCAGGGTATGAAAATAAACACTAAAATGTTTACAGTACCTAGTCGTAAGACTGATGATAGGATAACAGCCCTGTTCATGATATTATGTTTGTACAGAGTTTTCATTATAAATGCCAGTTTAAAAAGTTTTATCTTTTAACTGTTAAGTACAATAAGAAAGTAGGCTGGGATGAAAAGTATGGATTGTTTTTTTTTTTTCAGCTTACATGGGAAAAATTAGGGAAGAGGAAACAAAGTTATATGGACCAAGTTGAGTTATAAAAACACTTTACATTTTTATAAAGCATCCTGCTGTCATTTACACCCTAGACAGTACTGTGGCTTTTAATAAAGACTTCAAATTTATAAGTTTTTTTAATCACTAATGTACTCTTCTGTGCAATTTCTTTTTCTTTTTTCAGGTAAAAACAATATTTAAGAAATTATTCACTAGACACAATTACATACCTTGCTATGAATACGTGTCGCGGTGCACCTCGGTGCTCCTGCTCCTAGAGAGGAGAAACTGCCAGGGATAGAGCCCTGGCAGAACATAATGAGCACAGCTGCGAGTTGCCGGGGCAACTAATAAGAATCAGCTGGCCAGAAGGGGGCAGGGCCTGGTCCTCATAAAGCCCAGGGCTGAGGCCAGGCTAGCAGTTGCCTGCCAGCAGCCAGAGAGGCAGGAGCTCCCTCAGTCGAGTTATGGGTAGAAGCCTGATCGCAAGTATAGCTCATGATAGCTCTGGAGGCTTGAGCCATGATGCTAAGTTATAGCCAGGCGGCTTATAGTGTTTTATTTGCATTTTGCGTTGGTGTTGTTGCTATTACACCGGTGGTTTGGGTGAGGCTATAGGGGTTGGAGGAGGCCTCACTGGGGACTCACAACAGAGGGTGAGGACCCCAATGCCTGAGTGGGCGCAGCATACTCATAGGGACCCCAGAGGTGCGGGAGCCCTAGCGCCAAGGGGGTGCATTATCCTCAAAGGGACCCACAGTGGTGTGGGGGCC
>NW_005841859.1:1656650-1668268 GCF_000455745.1 Alligator sinensis | reverse complement strand
GGCTAGTGATTGGCTTGCTAGCCGTATAAAAGGCTTGAGTGGTTTCTGCCCAAGTTGGAGAACTCCGAGGAGAACCCCCATAAGGGAGGACTCCATGAACACCAGGAGGAGGAGACTTCACGCTGTGTGAAGATCTCTAAGCGCTGTGGAGCCTATCGAACCCAGCACATTTTAAGCAGGCAACAGGGGTCTGATCAGCCTCTAGCCTCTCCCCGTTGCCATTCGCAATCCTCGATGTATCCCTTCCCTGCGCGCTTTCGTTCCACGAAGCCTAGCAAACTTCGTATGAGTCTATTTAGAGCTCTTCGAAAGGGTCCACGGAGCCTCGACAACTCCATGGGAATGATCGAATATTGTCTGAGTCCTCAAACGAGGGTTTAAGTGGAGCTGTCCTGGGAAACTGTCCAGCCTACACCGCGACCATCTTCAGTGTAAGTAAACAATCTTGAATCAACCATTAAGCGTCCGCGCCTAATTCTAGCGTGTCACCTGTTCTCTCTGATCCAGCGTGCCCGGGCTGCTGGCCACAGCCCGTGCGGAGTGAAAAAGGGTCCAGATCGCTCCCCACCGTCCGCACATGGCAACGAGGATGGGATCGGGAGAGGGCCCACACAAGGGGCAGGGTGCTGCGGTGGACCCAGACAGAAAGGGTTAGCAGTACAGCGCCCCAGGAGAAGGGCGGTGCTGCGGTGGTCCCCAGAAAAGGGGATAGCAACACAGTGTCCCCATACCAAAAAGGGTAGCAGTGCGGTGGGCCTAAAGGACCGGAGACTCACTAGGAAGTCCCGTAGCAGGCTGGGTTATTTTAGAGAAGGCCCAGTGGGGGCTCGACGAGAGGCCCAGGGGGGGCTCGACGAGAGGCCCAGTGAGGGGCTGTATATTGGAGAGAGCTCAGGGAAGCAGGTGTGTTGGCAGACCAATGTCTAGTACATCAGCGAGGCTTGGGGCGTGGTATTAGGGGTGGTAGGAGCCACGCGTAGCCCATAAGACTAGGGTGCCTGGGGAGCACCCATCATACCGGGAGACCCCCAGGGGGTCCGGGAACACACGGGGACAGAGGTCCCAGCTATCCATGCCCAGGGAGTCGTAAGGCAGCCTCCCAACGTATACTAAACAGCAAAGACGTGGCGGGCGAGAATCGAGGGTGCCCTTGGGCTGAATTGGCATGGAGAGAGGGTCTTAAGGAGATCACGGCCCTCCTATAGGACCCCGCCGTGACAATATGGATTTTTTAAAATGTACGAATATACATTTTTTTAAAAGGGTGTAGGTTGTAGCGATGTTGGTCTAAGGACATAGGTAGTCAAGGCTCTTTGGGTAAATCTGATATCTTTTAGTAGACCAACTTAAATAGTTGGAAAAAAATTTCTTAGAAAGCTTTCAGGTTTAAAAACCCTTCGTCAGGCTGAGGAAGCCTCTGCAGTTGGTGTGTGCTCTTCCTGGATGGAATGAATAGTAAAGCCAGAGGCTGGGATACATACAAGACAGCGATGAAGTCAGGAAGGCCAAAATGCAATTGGAACTGTAGCTAGCAAGGGACATGAAGGGTAAAAGAAGGGTTTCTACAAGTATGTTGGTAGCAAGAGGAGGATAAGGGAAAGTGTGGGTCCCTTACTGAATAGGGGAGGCAACCTAGTAACAGATGATGAGGAAAAGGCTGAAGTGCTCAATGCCTTTTTTAACTGGCTTCACAGGCAAAGTCAGCTCCCAGACTACTGCACCAGGCAGCACAGCTTGGGGAGAAGGTGAGCAGCCCTCAGTGGTGAAAGAACAGGTCAGAGACTATTTTGAAAAGCTGGACATGTATAAGTCCATGGGTCCAGATGCAATGAATACAAGGGTGCTGAGGGATTTGGCTAATGTGATTGCAGAGTTGCTGGCTGTTATCTTTGAAAACTCTTGGCAATTGGGGGAGGTCCCAGTTGATTGGAAAAGAGAAAATATAGTGCCCATCTTTAAGAAAGGGAAGAAGGAGGATTCGGGGAACTAAAGACCAGTCAGTCTCACCTCAGTCCCTAGAAAAATCATGCAGCAGATCCTTAAGGAATCCATGTCTAAGCACCTGGAGGAGAAAAAGGTGATTAGGAACAGTCAGCATAGATTCACCAAGGGCAAGTCATGCCTGACCTACCTGATTACCTTCTATGATCAGATGATTGGCTCTGGGGATGTGGGGAAAGCAGTGGGTGTAATATATCTTGACTTTAGCAAAGATTTTGATACTGTCTTCCACAGCATTTTTTTAAGCAAGCTGAAGAAGTATGGGTTGGATGAATGGACTGCAAGGTAGATAGAAAGCTGGCTGGATTGTTGGGTTTAATGAGTAGTAATAAATGGCTCGAGGTCTAGTTGGCAGCCAGTATCAAGTGGAGTGTCCCAGGAGTTGGTCCTAGGGCTGGTTTTATTCAATATTTTCATTAACAATCTGGATGATGGGATGCATTGCACCCTCAGCAAGGTCACAGATGACACCAAGCTGGGGGGTGTAGTAGATACACTGGAGAGTAGGATTAGGATTCAGTGTGACCTACACAAATGGGAGAATTGGGCCAAAAGAAATCTAATGAGGTTCAACAAGGACAAGTGCAATGTTCTGCACTTAGGACAGAAGAATCCTCATGCACTGCTACAGCCTGGAGCCTGGCTGGCTAAACACAGCTGTGCAGAAAAGGACCTGAGGATTACAGTGGACACTAAGATGGATATGGATCAGTAGTATGCCCTTGTGTTGCCCTATGGGGTCAGGCCAACTCTCAGGATCTCAATATTGTGCTGTTAGATGGGAGGGTGTGACACTATTGCACATATACAAACAGACAAATCAATTAGGTGTACACACACACACACACACGTATATATTCACCAGTTCACACACATACCACCCACCTACACATACACACAGGTGAGTTCTTCACTTGGATGATACGGTATGTATGTGTGTGTTTGGGGTACTCGGGATACCTGAGGGAAAGTTAAGGTGAGAGAGAAAGTGTAAGGAGTGAAAGTTGCTGGAACCAGGATTAGAACCAGTAGACTAGAGAGAAGCTGGGCTGAGGAACTGAGGCTTGAGGTTACTTAAGATCAAGTGGCCTCAGGGTTAGTTGAGGTCACTGGTGCAAGGGAAAAAGCCCAGTGGCAAGGAGGAGACAGCCAGGAATGAAACTGAGGCAGAAACTTGGGAGCTTGGGGTGGGGGGCAGATAAGTGGTGGCAAGGAGGAAACAGTCAGAAAACAGACAAAAACCCAACTTGGGGTTTCAAAATAATAGGTTTATTAAACAGACAACACACTACGTAGCCCCATGAAGTTATTGATTCTTCAGCAGGTGTTGTCCAGAGGGGGTTTCTGGCAGGGCCTCTGGGTGGATAGGTGGTGTGGCATGGTGCTGGTCCAGATGGAGATGGTGTCCAAAGGAGTCAATCTTCACTACCCCTTTTTATGGGGCAGACTACTTATTATCTCCTATGGGGAGGGCCTGTCCAGGCAATGTCAGTTCTGTTCCCAAGGGCTCCAGGTGTTCTTACTGAGCATATGCAGCCTGGCACAATGGTGGGTTGCCTCCTCTTTTGTTTCTTGAATGCTGAGGGTGGTTCCATGTCTGGGTCCTTAGTCCAGGTATTGGTTTTGATGGTTCAGTCATTCAGAGGGAGCTATTTTTAGACCTACTGCCATTGTCTCTCAAGCACCCTCATTCATCCCCATTCATTCAGGAACCAAGTTACATAGGAGGGGTAGGTATGAGTCATAGGTTACACAACAGGGCATGGGGATAAGATGGAGACTTGACAAACAAAATGGAAACTTGACATGACTTATGCTAACTTACATATGTAGGCCTAAATCATATAGTATCAGTAAAACAGTTATATAGAATAGTAAAAATCAATATAAACATAATAATTATACGATATAAAGAAGGAGAAAAAACAAAACAATACAACTTGCTACCAAAATAAAATGCTGAAGCTTATCCTATGTCTTAGTTCACTTATACTTATCTATAGGGAATAGGGAGTGAGAGAAAGTCAGAAATGGTTGGGGAAGGGGAGGGAATGCATTTTAAAATTAAAAAAAAAAAAAAGATAAACTGGGGGTTTTACTACACTTCTTGCCAAGAAGCCTAACAGCATACTGGGCTGCATTAGTAGGAGCGTTGCTAGTAGATCGAAGGAAGTAATTCTTCTCCTCTATTCTGCACTGGTGAAGCCACATCTGGAGTATTGTGTCCAGTTTTGGGCCCCCCGCTATAGGAAGGGTGTGGACAAGCTGGAGAAAGTCCAGCAGAGGGCAACAAAAATATTTTGGGGGTTGGGGCTCTGAGGAGAGGCTGAGGGAATTGGGTTTATTTATTTTGCTGAAGAGAAGGCTGAGAGGGGATTTGATAGCAGCCTTTAACTACCTGAAGTGTATTTCCAAAGAGGATGGAGCTAGACTGCTCTTGGTGGTGACAGATTACAGAACAAGGAGCAATGCCCACAAGTTGCAACAAGGGAGGTTTAAGTTGGGTGTTAGGAACAATGTCAGTAGGAAGGTGGTGAAGCACTGGAACAGGTTTCCTAGAGAGGTGGTGGAATCTCTATCCTTGTAGGTTTTTAAGGCTTGGCTCGACAAAGCTCTGGCTAGAATGATTTAGTTGGGGGTAGTCCTGCTTTGATCAAGGGGTTGGATTAGATGACCTTCTGAGGTCCCTTTCAACCCTAATTTTCTATGATTCTGTAACTTCAAATAGGAATCCATAGTATCAAAACTGTTCTACCCTGCTGTGGTCTTTCTGAGTTCTTTGCAACAGAGAATATATTATTTTTCTGTCATCAAAAAAAGAGTGAAGACTAAGAGTTGGAATTTTCCAAGGGGTGCCATGTGTCTAATGAAGTGTGCCTTGTGTCTGAAAAGGTTAAGACCACTTATCTATAACTTGCTGCTGGGGACTTACACTAGGAACATACACCTCCGCAGAACACCCACACATCTCTTATATGCCAAACCAAGGAATATGGTAATGAAGATTATTTGGGGGTATACCTCTGTATTTGGTGTTGAGATTTTTGCCTCTTGAATGCCTATGTGAAGCCATGAGGGACACCTCCTTTCCCCCCCCCCCCCCACACACACACACACTCCAAGGATGTGGTATTCCTGGGTTTGGCAAATATGTGCAGGACTAGATAAATTTGGGCACTTTTGGGACAGTCATCCCAGAGAAAATAAAGGCAGAGATACAGCTTGCCAGGGAGTTAGATCAGTACAACAGAGTTCTGCTCAGATCCCTGTACCACTCTATGTAAAGCTGTGCCTAGATGGCACGTCTCTACCCATAATGAGCAGAGTTAAAAGAATAATTGATCTGATCAACATAGCTTTTTTTTTTTTTCCAGTTTGGGCAAACCTGTGGTTGGGCAAATAACTGATTGGTTGTTTCTGTGTTCTGACTGAATTAGTACGCAAAGTTGCTTGGCACAAATCCAGGTGCACAAAGCTTTGCTTCTGTGCCTGTTTTGCTAATAAAACCTATTTGGGAATGTGGCTTTTATAGGAGGCCTGAATACAACTAAATAGATTATTTGATAACCCAAATAATAAACTGTGAAAAAGATTTTGAATAGACCTGAGCAAGAAGTGATTTTTTCCTTCCCATGTAATTTTCAGAGATTGCAAAAATTGTCCTGTTCCATCAATTTTCCTGTTCCATCAATCTTGTAGTTGGGGAACTCACAATGCAAAAGAATAACAGGGAAATAATTTATTTCTCTCTCTTCCATATTTGAGGTGAGTACTCTAGCCACTATTATGTGGAGTCAGGCTGTCTCTTTAGTCTGATGAATGCATATTTATGAAAAGTTTCAATAGGGAAGTTATTAATTCCAAAGATGCTTTGAGGTGATTTGCAGCCAGACTGTGGGAGACCAATGTTCCTGTCCCTATTCTGAATGAAGCAGGCCAGGATATTGAATTTAGGGTGTACATAACTGAGGTGAATCCCCTGATTGCCATGTCATAGGCTATTCTGGGGTAGCCTGGGATCACCTTGTTTGGGTTTTGGCCAGACATTCTGTCTTGGATATGAGAAATATTTTTCATCAAATTAGCATTTCCTTGGAAAAGTTTTGGTTTTGACAAATCTGTATCTGGTTTACTTTCTATTACTGTATGTGCAAGAACATAATTGCATCATCAGAAAGCCATTTTTAGTTTAAGTACTTAAAATACTAATATTTAAGACATAACTCTTTGATTTTTGCTTCAACCCTGTCGGATGCCTGATGCAATAATATAAAGTCATCCGGTTATACATTGTTTATGTTTTATATAGTTCAATAGGTATATCTCCTATTTTATAAAAGAAATATAACAGCAGAGTCCTTGGCAAGAAGATCTCATGTTTTAAGTCCTCCATCCTGCAAGTAGACTAATGCTACCAGAAATGTGTAGAGCCCCAAACCTGAATCCAGTTGCAGGTTTAATGGGTAAATTAAGAAGCAATCAATAAGAGATCATAAGTTGGAAGGTGTGGCAGGGCATTGTAGGTGCCTGCTACTTTAAGGGCCAATCCAAGCAGCCAACAGGAGCTTAATTGTGGCAGCCATTTTAGATCCATGGCTGCCTATATAAACAGGGCAGTTTGCTGCTGGCAGGCCAGGCAGTAACATTGCCTGGCTGCAAGGCTGCTTGGAACATCTTGGAGGTAAGTGCAGGAGCCATAGGGGATAGTTTGGAGGCTCCTGGTCCTGGGCATGACCTAAAACTGCACCCTGCTGGGAGTGGGTGGCCTGGTGGGTCTCTGTTGGGCTGTGGGGGAGCCCCCAGGAAATGCCAGGCCAGTGACCACCCCAGTGAAAGACGAGAAGGGGCACCTTAACCCTTAGCCCTCACCTTTGGGTAGGTCATATTCCATTACCATCAGAACAGGGTAGGCCAGGTAAGCTTCTGTGGGAGCCTGAGCCTGCTGGGGGAGTGACCCTGCACGGCCAGGCACGCTTCCAGAAGCACCTGAACTGGGAATGGGGGACCCCAACCTTTAAGTGCAGGCAGGAGGTTAAAACCCCGCTGATGTACTCAACTGGTCAATGCTGGGGCCAGGACCGAAGGGCCAGGGGCCCACCATGAGGGATGTCCATGAAGAGCTAAGAAGCTCGGAGTCCTGACTGGGCCTGAGACGGGGCCAGGGCTTATGGAAGCCGAAGGTCCCCAGGGTTGGGAGCCACAGCTAATGGGTGAAGGCGATGGTTGAGCTAACTGCCTGAGATGCCATCTGCGAGGCTTGGGCCATGGTGTAGGGGTGGAACGGAGCTGTGGATAGCACCCCATATCAGGGTGTACAATGGGCAGCCTTCCACCTTAATTAACAACTTAATTACCAACAAGGCATGGTGGATGAGACAGGTGGGCAGTATGCCCAGAGGCAGGTGGGAAGCTAGCTCTGTGGCTAGCCAGGGACTCCCACTTTACCACAGAAGGGTGAAGACAAGTGGATGAAATCATGGCCCCATTGAAGTCCCAATGTGTAAAACTCCCAATGCCAAGGTTTCACTGGGCATGTGTAGACATACATCCTTAAGATGATGTAAGGCAATAAAACGTCACATTAGTCACTATATTTAAGGGGCATTAGGGATAGGTCTAGACATGTCTCCATCCTTAATGCCCCTTAAATATGGTGACTTAGGGCAATCTGGTGTGAAGCAGGTATCAAATTTAGGCCTGATTAGTTCAGGCACTATAACCCATGCATAGACATGGTACAGCACCTTAACTAGTGGTGTACTAATATGGGGGGAGGGGGCCATGGTCCCTCAACGCTGGCCTGGTGGGGGTGCCGGCCGGAGAGGCCAGGGCACTTCCTGTATTTTGTGTGTGGCCCACGCTCCTGCCTGGTAGGTTGTGGTTGTCTTTGGCAGTTCTGGCCAGAAATTCTGGGTGCTGCCCCTCCCCCCATGGCCGGTGAGCCACGCTGCTAATTACCCTATGGAAGAGCTGTGGAGCAGGAGGCGGGGCTCCACACCCTGCTCGGATCATCCCAGGGAGTGGGGTGCAAATGCAAGCATTGGCCTCCAGGTGCCAGAGACCCACAGTATGCCACTGACCTTAATGCTATGTCAGCTGCACTGGCCACAGCCAAGCCTGCGGGGCCATGCACTGCTTCCAGGAAGAAAAACGGTGGCTGGTGTTGCTGTTATTAGTGGTTCCCCCATGCCTCTGCCTCGGGGTGGGTTTGCAGTGAAGCCCCTGCAGAGGCGGGATAACTTGGTGCCTACCCAGGATTCAGGTTCCTTTAGAAGTTGGCACTGGGGCTCCCACCACTCCCTGTCAGGGCACTTGGAAGTCAGATGCTTGCCCAGGATGGAGCCGGATGGAGCAGGGAAAGCTGCACCAGGCACTGGGGTCAGATGTAGTCCTAGCCTGCCTGCTGTCTTGGGCAGGAGCCCCAGGGCTGTCTTCTAAGGGCACCTGAATCCCAGGTGGGCAACGAGGCATCCTGCTGCTGCAGGGCTGCCTTGCAAACCTGTCCTGAGGATGAGGCACGGGGGAGTCACTAGTGGCAGCAACAGCAGCTGCTGTTTTTTCTTCCTGGTGGCAGACCACAGGCCTTTGGGCTTGGCTGTGGCTGGCTCTCAGCTGCTGGGTAGGGCGTAATGGGGAAGGGGGTTAGAGACCGGCCATGCAGGGAGATGTCCAGGATGCTGACCAGGGCAGACTGCAAGGGTGTTCACCCAGCAAACAGTGTTAAGGTGCCTTAAGGCATCCACATGTAGCCTTAGCAATTTAAGTTTGGGCATGTGTAAATTCACACGTAGACGCACCCATTCTGTATAATCATGCAGTTTTTTTTTTTTTCAAAGAATAACACATGTGCTTTGATATTGAATGTGTGTGTTTTGATATTTAACAGGTTATTTTCAGTTAAAGGACTATACTTCATAAACCTAGTTGAAAAATTGTATTACAGGTACTTATATTTACCATTCTGTAATGCTCATCAAAACAATATTGTTATTGTAAATATGTTTGTAATTAGCTAGAACCTGTCAGAATTTTAATCATATACATTGTTATAGGTCAGCACAAGCTGTATACCAAATATTCACTCTAAGTATATGCTTGAAATTTGTAATTGAATTTCTTTTTCCAGAGTAGTTTATGATGCTCTTTATTGCCATCTCAATATGCAGTCTGCAGTAGAAATAACACTTTGTCTACCACCTAGTTAAAATTCTGCTACTACAGAACCTGTCCCCAGGGAGGACATTTTATTCAACAAAGACTTGAGCTATCTAATGTTACTGACATAACTCTACTCAGTCTTTCCCCCTTAGTTTTCCCAATAAAAACCACAGTATGCTAATAAGTATCACTTGAGAATAAAAATTGAAATAATCACTTATGAATTTACCCATAGCTGACAGCTTTATTAATCTCTGTAACTGTTGTCATATGATAAAGAACAACACATAATAAAAACTCTGCAAATTACCTAATTAGACATTCTGCAACAGTGGCTTTTCCATTGTAATAGCCAGTAATCAGGTAAAAAAATATCATTCATCTTAGGAAGGATCAGGACATTGAGAATCAACCTCATTTATGATAATCTACCAACTAAAAAAAGAGAGAATAATGATTTATAGTCAACAGCAATATTCCAGTTTGGAGCTTTTGATAACATATCAGGAAAAAATTGTATGCTTGATGAAGAGAAAAAGTTTCTCTGTCAAAACAATCAGGCACAGATTTACAACAATGCACTTGTAAAAAAGGCACACATGACAGCAGCCGAGGAAGGGCAGGCACACATGTATATACACAGTCTCATGTGCCTCATTGCACAACTCTAACTTACTATGTAAGAGGGTAACCTGTTATTGAAATCAGTGGATTTTTTTTCCCTACTGCCTTTAAAGCTGTTGAATCATGACCACGTTTTGGCCACTGAATACATGCTGATTGTGGCTACAAAAATGTATTTTAAAATCAAGTAATTGATTTATTATGTTGCTTACTGCTTTTACCAGAATGAGCCAAATCCTGCCCTCCTTGACTTTTACTGAAACTCTGTGAAAACAATGGATAAGGAAGATGTGAAAAGTAAAAGTGGAAGTTTTGCCATCTACTTCAATATGGCCAGAATTTTTCATGTGCAGGTTTCTGGCCTCCTTGCCTTCAGCGGTCATGAGGTTTCAGTGTTTACAAAAAATGAATTGGCAGATACGTTGTCATGAACCTGTCTGTGGGACATCCAGAGTTTCTCCCTGCTGTCCCACTGCTTGTTCCAAGCTACAGACTGCCCTGGGATAACTCCTTATTCCTGTCAACCTCAGCTTCACTGCCAGTATACTGGATCCCACAGGTGCAGTGAGGGAATCTCTTCCAGCTCCAGATGGCTTCCCTTTGAGTTGTGAGAGAAATTTTAGATTCCCCTTTCAGTAGAATGGGCTGGCCTGGGATATCACTGACCCAGAGATCAATCTTTCCACAGGCAACCATTAAGGAGACAAAACAACAAAAAGGTTAATGATGTAGGAGAAAAAAATTATACAAGCAAAAATGATCATAAATTTGGAGACAATAAAACAAGACAAGTACAGTTTCTTATCCTCTCATCTAGCTACACCCTAATGCTCTTGAGAAACCTGGTGGTATCACCAGAATATTAGCCCTCTTGCTGCTTCTGCTAGCTCTGGCTGCTGGGTCCTGGAACCTGTCTCCATCTCTGAAAAAATCCAAAAGACCCTACATATTACACAGATAGTCTCCTAAAAACTCCAAACCAACCACCACCATAAGCATCATTCTAGTTGCCCATGAATCACCAGAATCCTCCAGAAATTTATGTTCTCCCTTAAGTACCTGGCATTCCTTTCGTTCATGGCCATTTTTCACATATGCCTCTTCTGTAGAGGAGTTGATTTCCCCATTACAGGCAATTGGGTGCTCAGCCCAGCAACGTCTCATTCTGCCTGTGTCTGGGAGTGGCAGGTGTTCTTAAATATGCATCCCAAAGTTCCTTGGCTAAACCATGCCCCAAATCATAAAGAAATATATGGATGGCATAACATAATCTATACAGTGATAACAGCACCATAAAAGGATACAGCATAACACTGGCTTTCTAAACAGAGCACAGACGCTATATCAGTACAAGAAAACACAAGGATACATTCATGACACCCCATGGACCCCCAGACCCTTGTGGGTTTCAGAACATGTGAAGGGACTTCTCTTTAGATCTACTAGAGGATGTTTATCAATAGAGGTTTGCAGCGGGTTCTCTGCTTTTGCCTGGCAAGCCCAGCTTGGAGAAGGACACTTTGGACTGGTGGAACATTTCCACCAATCAGGTAACAGCTGGGCCTGCCCCTGCTTGGGGTGGGGGGTGGGGTGGAGAGAGGATGCGAGGAGCCCCTGGACCTGATTGAAGACTGCACTTTGCGGGTCCGGCAGACTTCAGGAGCAGGGCCTCCAGTGTAAATAAAAGCCCAGTGTGCTTAGCATGCTGGGCAGATGCAGCAAGGGACTCAAGAAGAGCAGAGCAAAGAAAAGCTGGGGAGTCTCCCCCTGCAGGCAATAGGCCCAAGGCTCCTGAAGCTGCCAATGGAGGAGCAGCCTCGGGGAGGGGGCGAGGC
>NW_005841859.1:1656051-1656534 GCF_000455745.1 Alligator sinensis | reverse complement strand
GGCAAGTGGCAGCTTGAGCCTGCAACCCTGGCAGGGCCAGCAGGCTCCACGGTACGCGGGGTAGTACATGGGGCAAAGGCCTTGGGGCTACAGTGAGGTGGCTCAGGCTCCATCTCCTGGCAAGTGGCCAGGTCCCATGGTGTGCAGGGTGGTGCATGGGCCCGAGTCTTGGGAGCCAGGGAGCAGCAGAGGCTATTTGGGTTAGTCACCTGGCGTGAGGATGGCTGGCCGGAGCCTGAAGGGCCCAGCCTGTGCTAAAAGAGCCCTCAGTACTAAAGCCAGGGCATGGGAAATAGTAGTGCTGCAGTGTGAGGCTCAGCACCCAGAAGCCAGCAGCAGTGGTGCAGCAACTGAGAGGACCTGAGCCTTTGGTGCCCAGAGCGGGACACAGGGTGTGGAGGAACTCAGCAGTGTTGGAGAGACCTGGAGTGCTCCAGCAGAGGAGAACCCATTGAGCTGCACCCTGACCACCACCACCTGAGG
>NW_005841859.1:1650175-1654932 GCF_000455745.1 Alligator sinensis | reverse complement strand
GGGCTGTGGCTGGCTCTCAGCTGCTGGGTAGGGCGTAATGGGGAAGGGGGTTAGAGACCGGCCATGCAGGGAGATGTCCAGGATGCTGACCAGGGCAGACTGCAAGGGTGTTCACCCAGCAAACAGTGTTAAGGTGCCTTAAGGCATCCACATGTAGCCTTAGCAATTTAAGTTTGGGCATGTGTAAATTCACACGTAGACGCACCCATTCTGTATAATCATGCAGTTTTTTTTTTTTTCAAAGAATAACACATGTGCTTTGATATTGAATGTGTGTGTTTTGATATTTAACAGGTTATTTTCAGTTAAAGGACTATACTTCATAAACCTAGTTGAAAAATTGTATTACAGGTACTTATATTTACCATTCTGTAATGCTCATCAAAACAATATTGTTATTGTAAATATGTTTGTAATTAGCTAGAACCTGTCAGAATTTTAATCATATACATTGTTATAGGTCAGCACAAGCTGTATACCAAATATTCACTCTAAGTATATGCTTGAAATTTGTAATTGAATTTCTTTTTCCAGAGTAGTTTATGATGCTCTTTATTGCCATCTCAATATGCAGTCTGCAGTAGAAATAACACTTTGTCTACCACCTAGTTAAAATTCTGCTACTACAGAACCTGTCCCCAGGGAGGACATTTTATTCAACAAAGACTTGAGCTATCTAATGTTACTGACATAACTCTACTCAGTCTTTCCCCCTTAGTTTTCCCAATAAAAACCACAGTATGCTAATAAGTATCACTTGAGAATAAAAATTGAAATAATCACTTATGAATTTACCCATAGCTGACAGCTTTATTAATCTCTGTAACTGTTGTCATATGATAAAGAACAACACATAATAAAAACTCTGCAAATTACCTAATTAGACATTCTGCAACAGTGGCTTTTCCATTGTAATAGCCAGTAATCAGGTAAAAAAATATCATTCATCTTAGGAAGGATCAGGACATTGAGAATCAACCTCATTTATGATAATCTACCAACTAAAAAAAGAGAGAATAATGATTTATAGTCAACAGCAATATTCCAGTTTGGAGCTTTTGATAACATATCAGGAAAAAATTGTATGCTTGATGAAGAGAAAAAGTTTCTCTGTCAAAACAATCAGGCACAGATTTACAACAATGCACTTGTAAAAAAGGCACACATGACAGCAGCCGAGGAAGGGCAGGCACACATGTATATACACAGTCTCATGTGCCTCATTGCACAACTCTAACTTACTATGTAAGAGGGTAACCTGTTATTGAAATCAGTGGATTTTTTTTCCCTACTGCCTTTAAAGCTGTTGAATCATGACCACGTTTTGGCCACTGAATACATGCTGATTGTGGCTACAAAAATGTATTTTAAAATCAAGTAATTGATTTATTATGTTGCTTACTGCTTTTACCAGAATGAGCCAAATCCTGCCCTCCTTGACTTTTACTGAAACTCTGTGAAAACAATGGATAAGGAAGATGTGAAAAGTAAAAGTGGAAGTTTTGCCATCTACTTCAATATGGCCAGAATTTTTCATGTGCAGGTTTCTGGCCTCCTTGCCTTCAGCGGTCATGAGGTTTCAGTGTTTACAAAAAATGAATTGGCAGATACGTTGTCATGAACCTGTCTGTGGGACATCCAGAGTTTCTCCCTGCTGTCCCACTGCTTGTTCCAAGCTACAGACTGCCCTGGGATAACTCCTTATTCCTGTCAACCTCAGCTTCACTGCCAGTATACTGGATCCCACAGGTGCAGTGAGGGAATCTCTTCCAGCTCCAGATGGCTTCCCTTTGAGTTGTGAGAGAAATTTTAGATTCCCCTTTCAGTAGAATGGGCTGGCCTGGGATATCACTGACCCAGAGATCAATCTTTCCACAGGCAACCATTAAGGAGACAAAACAACAAAAAGGTTAATGATGTAGGAGAAAAAAATTATACAAGCAAAAATGATCATAAATTTGGAGACAATAAAACAAGACAAGTACAGTTTCTTATCCTCTCATCTAGCTACACCCTAATGCTCTTGAGAAACCTGGTGGTATCACCAGAATATTAGCCCTCTTGCTGCTTCTGCTAGCTCTGGCTGCTGGGTCCTGGAACCTGTCTCCATCTCTGAAAAAATCCAAAAGACCCTACATATTACACAGATAGTCTCCTAAAAACTCCAAACCAACCACCACCATAAGCATCATTCTAGTTGCCCATGAATCACCAGAATCCTCCAGAAATTTATGTTCTCCCTTAAGTACCTGGCATTCCTTTCGTTCATGGCCATTTTTCACATATGCCTCTTCTGTAGAGGAGTTGATTTCCCCATTACAGGCAATTGGGTGCTCAGCCCAGCAACGTCTCATTCTGCCTGTGTCTGGGAGTGGCAGGTGTTCTTAAATATGCATCCCAAAGTTCCTTGGCTAAACCATGCCCCAAATCATAAAGAAATATATGGATGGCATAACATAATCTATACAGTGATAACAGCACCATAAAAGGATACAGCATAACACTGGCTTTCTAAACAGAGCACAGACGCTATATCAGTACAAGAAAACACAAGGATACATTCATGACACCCCATGGACCCCCAGACCCTTGTGGGTTTCAGAACATGTGAAGGGACTTCTCTTTAGATCTACTAGAGGATGTTTATCAATAGAGGTTTGCAGCGGGTTCTCTGCTTTTGCCTGGCAAGCCCAGCTTGGAGAAGGACACTTTGGACTGGTGGAACATTTCCACCAATCAGGTAACAGCTGGGCCTGCCCCTGCTTGGGGTGGGGGGTGGGGTGGAGAGAGGATGCGAGGAGCCCCTGGACCTGATTGAAGACTGCACTTTGCGGGTCCGGCAGACTTCAGGAGCAGGGCCTCCAGTGTAAATAAAAGCCCAGTGTGCTTAGCATGCTGGGCAGATGCAGCAAGGGACTCAAGAAGAGCAGAGCAAAGAAAAGCTGGGGAGTCTCCCCCTGCAGGCAATAGGCCCAAGGCTCCTGAAGCTGCCAATGGAGGAGCAGCCTCGGGAATGGTGCGAGGCTGCTCGAGCTGTTGATGGCGCACAGAGACAGTGCAGGGAGACCTGGCCCTGGGAGTGATGTGAGACTGCTTGGGCCCATCATGGTGCACGGTTTGGTGCATGGAGCCCAGGCTTTGGGAGCTGCAAGTGGCAGCTTGAGCCTGCAACCCTGGCAGGGCCAGCAGGCTCCACGGTACGCGGGGTAGTACATGGGGCAAAGGCCTTGGGGCTACAGTGAGGTGGCTCAGGCTCCATCTCCTGGCAAGTGGCCAGGTCCCATGGTGTGCAGGGTGGTGCATGGGCCCGAGTCTTGGGAGCCAGGGAGCAGCAGAGGCTATTTGGGTTAGTCACCTGGCGTGAGGATGGCTGGCCGGAGCCTGAAGGGCCCAGCCTGTGCTAAAAGAGCCCTCAGTACTAAAGCCAGGGCATGGGAAATAGTAGTGCTGCAGTGTGAGGCTCAGCACCCAGAAGCCAGCAGCAGTGGTGCAGCAACTGAGAGGACCTGAGCCTTTGGTGCCCAGAGCGGGACACAGGGTGTGGAGGAACTCAGCAGTGTTGGAGAGACCTGGAGTGCTCCAGCAGAGGAGAACCCATTGAGCTGCACCCTGACCACCACCACCTGAGGAAGCGCGAATCATTGGGCCTTTGGGTCTCAAGGGGAAAGACGTTTGGGGTGGGCAAACCCAGAGAAAGGGCTGGGTGAGCAGACCCCCGCCTAGTCAAGGCCCTAAGGGGAGGGGCCCCTGATGCTTCCTGGACACTCCCTCCCAAGGGGGTTAGGAGGACTATCTCTTGCCATGGGTCAGGGACTATATTAAGGAATAGATGTTATTATGATTGTTCATGTTTGCGCCTTATATTTTGTAATTGAAATGTTATATTGTGATGTTATAAATAGTGTTATTTAGAGTTTGACCTTGGTTATTGGTTAAAGTTCACTGTGTAAATATATGTATATGATTTTTATTTTTATGTTTATGTGTATTATAACTCAATAAATTGTATATAGTTAAGAACTTTGGGCTTGGACTAAGTCTATAGAGGAAAGAAGGATCCACTCGAAATTCTGGCATCCCTCTCACAGCACCTTCTCCTGCCTACCCATCCCATCTGACTGAGAATAGGGCACACCCTTGAGTGTACCTGGGTTACATGTTCAAACCATTTATTTTAGAATAGATGAAAGTAAAGAAGCCAGAAGCCTATAGAGAAGCACAATACAAGAGCCAGAAGGTCTTTTTTGTTTTGTTTTGTTTGATTAAAGAGTTTGGAAATTTTAAATGTAAAATATCTTCTACCCGCCTGGTATCTGGGAGAAGTATCAGCCCCATGTTTTATTTTGTACTGTGTATGTAACATCTCCTGTAGTGTCATTTTATCAGCTAATTGCTAGATGCTATCTTACTGTTGCTGACTATCTTGAGGCAGATGGCAGCATTGATTTTTGTGGGACTTAGACTAAAAAAACCAGCTAATGATTGATGGATGGATATATAAAATATTCAAATTGAAAGTTGAGATTAAATTTAAAGATTAAGGTTAGCATTGCACATGTGGACTACATTTCACTCCATTCAAAGTCTTTTTCAATCTGAGATTCTTTCACTAGTTATTTTAAAATTCTCACCTTTCACTCAGATATAGAGTATATGTAATGAGATGGTTAGCTATTCAAACTGGAGCTAATTGCTTGTATCCATTATGCTCACAAAAGGAGTCATACACTTGCATGTATAAATGAAATATTTAAGGA
>NW_005841859.1:1646462-1650165 GCF_000455745.1 Alligator sinensis | reverse complement strand
CTTGTTATAGTCTCAAATAATTTATGGAATATGTGCAACCTCATTTTTTCCCCCCCAAAAAAAAAGAAACATGCAGGCCAGGACACACTTAATTACACCATTTCCAATCAGGTTTTCATTCTGCCTCTTAACTGATTTAGCATCTTAACTGATTGAAAAATGAAATTCTACATATTACAGGTGTAAACTGTTTGTATTAAAAGGAGGCTTTAGCCTAGGAAAGCTCATGCCTTTCTGAATGAGTTATACTATAAGGTGCTACCTTGCCCTGCCTTCTGCCTAAATTCAAACTAACATGTCTGACTATCTTTCTCTGGAACTTTCTCTGGTATCTTTGTGTTCACCCTTGATTTACACATCCTGAAAGAAATAACTTTTGAACTTGTGGAATAATAGCAAAGACGAGTTTGACATTTTGCAAAACCCTCTGTAGAAGCTCAACTGCAACAAAAGACTCTCCTCTTTGTATTTGTTAAACCTGCTTTAGTTTAACGTTAATTTAATTGAGTAAAGCTTTATGCTTTTCAATATCTTACAAATTTTCCTTATCTTGTCTCCAATTATGTTTTTTTCTGGTCTTCCTGTTCGTTTTAATTCAATTAATGTTTCAGTTTTACAGCATGAAATTTCCCTTTAGTTGGTATATTTGGCAGTCCTTGTATGCTCTGCTTTAATGCCAGAACGTGTTGAGAGATGCATGGATTGAATAGGGTTGACAATTATTCTTAGATTCTTTTCCATATTTTGTGAATTACCTCAGAGTTTTTATAGAGATTTATAATGTATGTAGCATCATTGAACACAACATGAATATTGAGAAGATGCTCTTAATCAGTAGTAGAAGTAATCCAGAAGAAACATAGTGCATATAGTATCAAAAGATACACGTTCTGTTTTATTATCTGTTATGTGTTTTACATGTCCTTATGTTTCCTTAGGAAAGGATTAAAACTATTCGTTTCTAGCAAAATCCTGTAAACCATGGATTTACATTCATGTCACTAGTACATTCATGTAAAAAAAAATCATGTCAAACTTTATCCTTATCTTCAGCTTTAGCTGCTGCTCAGATTCTCCTTAGGACTGGACTGCTCCAACCATATCTAGACACCTGTCATCATAGGTGAGCAAAGTATACACATATTTGCAATAGGTGGAAAAGAGCAAGCATTAATAGGTATTTATGTGCCCATACTTGATGTGTAATTCATTGGGTCAATGTTCTTGATTTAAGCAGCCTACAGATAACTAATTAAGAGTCGCATGTACATCTACTTATAAGTCTATTTGAATTTTATATTGAAGGCTATGTATGAAGTGGGTTGAGAATACAATGGAATAGAAGAACCAAAACCTTTCTAGTTCAGTCCCTTCCCTCGCCTAAAAAGGGATTTTTTTCAGGAAATTGTCTTCACAACAAAATACATGGTTTTATTTGCACTTCACCCAAGATTTATATGCTACTTGCCTGACTCTTTCATGTTAGTGAGACATTGCAAGTCTTTGCTCATACAAATCACAAAAGTAACTTGGGTAAAACAGTCTTAAAAATGAGAAAGTTGTAAGGCAGAATCACAAATCCTATCAAATTCTCAGTAGCGTAACTGGGAGGGCTGCAAGGGGGTACCAGCCACAGGCACTGACATAAAGGAGGTGATGGTATGACCCACTCCCCTCTGGAGTCTTTGCCATAGCAAGCACAGACCCATAGAAGCCGGGCGGGTTCAGCACCATGCCCCATAGTGCATCTGTGGGGTGGCTTTATAATGGGAAATGTAGCCAAGTGCCCAGCAGGGAGCAAATGGGGCCTGCATAGTGTTCCTAGGGGAAGCTGACCACTGTCTGTCCCTTAGCTGCAACAGCTCTAGCCCATACTGCTACAGCAGCTGCCGACCAAGTGACAAGAGCCAGGGCAAGTAAGACTCTGCTCTCCCTGTTTTCACTTTCTCCCTGCTTTCCACCTCCTCCCCCTTTTCAGTGGCTGGCATAATTCCCTTCTCTCCATTTCTGCTCCAGGTGCTGAAAGAACTCTCTATGCCTCTGCAAACTCCTGTAAATATCTTTTTGAAAATACATAGTTGTTACTTTAAAGAATCTGATGCCTGATGCGCACATTTCATGCAGTTGGTTTCCACTCACTAAACACTGTAAACACAGTATAAGAAATATAACAGTATGAGATGAAAGCACATGAAAGGATATATTTACACATTATAATACAATGCTGTGAAGAGATATCTGAGCTAGTTTTGAATGAGCTACCTTAGGGATCACAAGCAATATAGCTACGTTAGCATGGCACTTTGCCAATGCTTATTCACTTCATTGAAAATATTATATTATCTCATTGTACCATATTAAGATAGCAATTATAGTCTGTTAGCTCATTCAGAGCTTTCTGGCATATTTCTACATGTCACTGCATGTATTAAGATTTAGTAAGGTTGTAGCTGAGATCATTAGGAATTATTTTGAATAAATGCATTTTGTCAGAAAACGCTAATTTGCCAAAAAAAGGGAACTGTGACCAGGGTCAATTTTTGACAAATTCATCCTGAATAAAATCAGAGTAAAAGTTGCGAAGTTGTCAAAATTACTGCTTTTTACATATTCTAAATGGAAATGTCTTTTTGGCTTAAAAATAATTAAAAATGGTTTAAAATTTTAAAAGTTGGCATCAAAATGTAGTATTTCAAAATTATCTAAATATTTTTAAGTACCTGAATATATTTTTTTTCCACATTGTCAGTTTGAGAATATTTTCAGAATTGTGTTTTTTCATTCTGATTCAGGTTGATAAAAAAAAATATATCTAAATTTCACTGTTTCTCAGGATAGGAGAACTGGCTTCCCTGCCCAGTTCTACTTGGAGGTAATGTCACCAGGTTTGGTTCATCTTGTTTCTGGATGATGGATAAATGTCTTTATAATGTATTCCATGATGATAATAATAACTCCCCCACTGTATTTACTCAAATATAAGATGACCCTGAGGATAAGATAACCCGATAATAAGATTCCGTATATGGAAACATTATAAATTTGATAGTCTTCCAGGTATAGAATCTAATTATTGGAGCTTTGCCTTGAATATGCTCCTCTCCCACTGCTACAGCAGGGAAAATAAATCTAGAGGGTCAGTTAACCTCTTTGTCTTCCCTCAAGTTTTTCTCCCACAACCCTCCCCTTTCCTTAGTCTCAGACCCTGCTGCCCCTAAGCACATGGTAATGAAGAACACATTTGAAAAACCTGACCTTGAAATAAATGTAGCTGTAGCAATTTGCACATAGTATTTATAGGCTTAGCTTACCCATAGATGATGTGTCACAACCCAATTAAATTGTGCCCATGTCACTGAGCAAGAGATGCCATTCAAATCATCCTCATTTTGACGATTAAGGGTTAAAAGACTTCCCTGCCAAGAAATTCCTTGAAACAAAACGCTGGTGGTGTACTGCAGATAATTGGTCAGCTGAAATAAAATGCTAGGGGAAACTATATATAATTGGTCCAAAAATAAGCGTAAGCTCCTCACACATAGCACACACGTAACAGGTAGAGAAACCTAACCCACTACCTTGTAACTTGAGGAGACAAAGAGCTGCCACCTGCCAAAAATTAAAGATTCCATATAACAGTTCACCATTGGATATTCCTGTAAAACACCTCTGCCTATAAATAGTTTAACGGTTTCCACCCAAG
>NW_005841859.1:1646065-1646410 GCF_000455745.1 Alligator sinensis | reverse complement strand
AAAGAATTGGGAAATTGATCAATTCCTAATCAATCACCCCGTCAGCGTAAAATATTGACGTAGAAAGTCTTGCAAGCCCGACTGTTCGTTCCGGCACCACGTCCGTCATTATCTCGTTGTAACCTGACTGCGTGCGTGTACTCAACTCTGTAACCGAAGCTATATGCGTGTACTCAACTCTGTAACCAAAGCTGTAACGGAACAAAGGCTCGCCTGCGTCGTCATCACTATCTAGGCGACGTAAGTAAACAAACTCCTGTACCCTACACGTGTCTGTGCCTGGTTAATTCCACTCCATCCATCACTCCCCGCCTGCCGAGCTCTAAATCTAAACACTCCGGTGTG
>NW_005841859.1:1626777-1643884 GCF_000455745.1 Alligator sinensis | reverse complement strand
TGTGTCACAACCCAATTAAATTGTGCCCATGTCACTGAGCAAGAGATGCCATTCAAATCATCCTCATTTTGACGATTAAGGGTTAAAAGACTTCCCTGCCAAGAAATTCCTTGAAACAAAACGCTGGTGGTATACTGCAGATAATTGGTCAGCTGAAATAAAATGCTAGGGGAAACTATATATAATTGGTCCAAAAATAAGCGTAAGCTCCTCACACGTAGCACACACGTAACAGGTAGAGAAACCTAACCCACTACCTTGTAACTTGAGGAGACAAAGAGCTGCCACCTGCCAAAAATTAAAGATTCCATATAACGGTTCACCATTGGATATTCCTGTAAAACACCTCTGCCTATAAATAGTTTAACGGTTTCCGCCCAAGGCGGAGAGCTCTGGGGATCTCACAGGAAACACCTGTGCTTGTCACCAGAGAATTGGGAAATTGATCAATTCCTAATCAATCACCCCGTCGGCATAAAATATTGACGTAGAAAGTCTTGCAAGCCCGACTGTTCGTTCCGGCGCCACGTCCGTCATTATCTCGTTGTAACCTGACTGCGTGCGTGTACTCAACTCTGTAACCGAAGCTGTAACGGAACAAAGGCTCGCCTGTGTCGTCATCACTATCTAGGCGACGTAAGTAAACAAACTCCTGTAACCTACACGTGCCTGTGCCTGGTTAATTCCACTCCATCCATCACTACCCGCCTGCCGAGCTCTAAATCTAAACAGTCCGGTGTGAGTCAGGCGGCTGCCGGCAGCTGCTCTGATTCACGACATGATGTATTTTACATTTTTTGAAGCTGTTATAAGTTTGAGCATAAGTACTCCATAAACATACTTTTAAGTAACACTTTAGCACCTATTTAGAGAGAATACTAAAGGTTCACGATTTATCATAGAGTTAATTTGGGCTGGGCCCGAGCAGAGGCAACAGTATTTCAAATCGTGGTGACTCCACAGCTCAGCACTGCTCAGTATGTGCATGTACTTTAGATAGCCCCAACAAAGGATCCACATGCTAATTAGCCCCCCATTCATGACTGGAACTGAGTGTTTTTGTCATGAGTCTTTGGATCCTCCAAAATGTATATGTAGATGAGGCATAGGGCACCCTGGTCTTCAGGTCTTCTGCATCACTTCATGGGGCGGGTCCAGAAACAGTTTGAGATGCCACAAGAGGCACACTGGGAACAAAAAAGCATTCCCCATGCAGCATATTTGTACTGCAGGGTCTAAATTTCATAGTTGCATAGTTGGTAGGGTTGGAAGGGACCTGAGCAGATCATCAAGTCTCACCCCCTGCCATGGCAGGAAAGAGTACTGGGGTCAAACGACACTGTTAAGCTGTTTGTCTAGCCTCCTCTTAAAGACCCCCAGGGTAGGAGCGAGCACCACTTCTCTTGGAAGCTGGTTCCAGATCCTAGCTGTCCTGACAGTGAAGTAGCGCCTCCTGATGTCTAGTCTGAATCTACCCTCTGCCAGCTTGTGACCATTATTTCTAGTCACTCCTGGTAGTGCTCAGGGGAACAGGGACTCCCCCAATACCTGCTGGTCCCTTCTGACTAGTTTGTAACAGGCCACTAGATCCCACCTTGGCCTTCTCTTGTGGAGGCTGAACAGGTTCAGGTCCCTTAGCCTCTCATCGTAGGGCCTGCCCTGCTGCCCCCTGATCACATGAGTGGCCCTCCTTTGGACCCTCTCCATGCTGTTCACATCACTCCTGAAGTGCAGCGCCCAGAACTGGATGCAGTACTTCAGCTGTGGCCTGACCAGTGCCACATAGAGGGGGAGGATCACCTGCTTGAGATGCACCTGTGGAAGCATGACAAGGTATGATTTGCCTTCCTGACCACGTCCCCACACTGCTGGCCCATGTTCATTTAGGCATCAGTATCCTCCAAGATCCTTTTCTGCCTCTGCACTGACAAGAAGAGAGTTCCCCAGCCTGTAGCTATGCTGCTGGTTCTTCCTCCCCAGGTGCAGTACCTTGCACTTATCAGTGTTGAAACCCATCCTGTTCTCATCCACCCACCCGTGTAACCTGTCTGGGTCCAATTGTAGCCTATTCTTCCCTTCTAGCATGCCCACTTCCCCCCACATCTTAGTGTCATCTGCAAATTTGAACAGGGTGCTTTTTACCCCCTTGTCCAAGTTGCTGATGAAGATGTTGAACAGTGCAGGCCCGAGGACCGAGCCTCATCTATGGGTAAATTTATTACCTGGAAATCCAGGTATAACAAAAAAGCCAGCAGAAAAAAAAAAGTGGGGCAAGGCATGGTACAGGACCCTGCCCTGAGACAGCCAGAAGCTGGGGTGCTCCAAAGAGATGCTCTAGTAACCAGCCACAGCATCTCTATGGCTGCCCCTTGTCCTGGTTCTGCAGCATGTTGCCTCCCCATGTGGTGCAAACAGTGGTGCATGCTGCATGGACCCGGGCTTTGTCCCCAAGTAAGTAGAGACTGGGGATGGGGGGGAGTGGAGTGAGGGGGCTGTGTGGGTGTGGGGGACTGTGGGGTGGGGCTTCTTGGGAGGTGTGGGCCCCCTGCCTACACCCTGCAGGCCTCTCCCCACAGCAGCAGTGACCATCCAGGCCCTCCTGGCAGCGTGGCATGGCCCCAGCTGCCTGGCACCCAGCACTGACTGTGCCACATCATGCAGGCCTAGCCCAGCCTGGTGCAGGGCCATGTGCCTTTGAGGAGGACTGGGCCACTTGGTCACATGGGCTGTCACCCAGGGGCCTGGCACCACTCACAGGGACCATGTGTTGTGCCATGCCAGGTCCTTCCTCTATGGAACCAGCCCAGCCTGGCAGCACATGGGGCCTGTGGAAGCTTGCATGATGTGGTTTGGGATGCTGCAACAGGCATGTGCACTCTCATTTGGATGCCCCCATGAAGGGCAGGGCCACACTAATATGTTACAAGATGAGAAAGAGTCCTACAGAGGGATTCTGAGTAAACTGTTTGGAGCCATGTTTGGTGATGTTTGCCAGACATATAAGAAAACAGGAATAATTGGAAATGGGAAAGAAAGGTGCAGCTCAGCTGTGGGAGTGGAGAAAAAGTCAAAGTGTATTCAGTATAGTGGCTTGAAAAAGAGCTTGCATTAATGGGGATTGTGCTCAGTGGGCACTATCATATGTCTTATTCAGATGGGCTGTACTAGTCTGTCCTTGTGATAGGTTTCCATCAACATTGAAATCCTGATCAGTACCTTAAAAGCAGAGAAAGGCATTGACAAGGTCAGGGTGTAAAGTGTAGAGGAGGAAGACTCAAAACAATGTCAATGGTGGCAAGTCAGAATGATGTAGAAAAAGAGTTGAAGAGTAGAAATGAAGATCTGGGGAAAGGAAAAAAGAAGGTGGCAGTGGAAGCAACACTGGAGCCAGCATTGATGGGAGTGACAATGCCAGAAGGAAGACAAGAGCAGAGGAAAGCAGGAAACAGAGCAGGAGCAGCAGGAGAAGTTAACTTGGGTGAGAAGCAGAGGTTGGCAGGAGCACAATGGCAGGCTGGCCTACTAGGTGTGGCATGGCAGAAAAATATGGAGGAGGCACTGAGAGAAGCAAGAGAGGAGCAGAGGCTGCAGATATAGGCAACTTTAACTGGCAATGAGAGGCAGATGGGATAGATGACGATCAGATACGATTTCCTGGAAAAGGTACTGTCTGTAATTTTGGAAGTGTAAGTGGAGCATCTCACCAGCTTGATTGCTTTCTCAAATTGAAAGACTTGGGAATTGATTTACTGGTATATAGAAGGGTATGATAACTTTTGGAGGAAATATACAGAAAAACATGGGAGGGAGGGATTAAGAGGGATAAAGTTCATAGCGGTCAAATCTGAAAAAACTGAGCAGGGGAAAAGTCAGGAGAAAGAGTGATTATAGTTTGAATATACACAGATTTACTAGAGGCAGCAGACATGGAAAGATAGACAGAAAAGTATGTTCAAAGGGTTATGTCAGTAGAGAAGGTAAGGGGCAAATATGGTATTTGGGCGGGGTCCTGGAAGGCACAAGTAGTGTTACAAGAAGATGAGCAGAGCCCACGTGGGGTGCTGCACCCTCCCATCAGTGATCCAGATTAAGGTATGCCAAGGTTTTATGATATACCACAGGCAACCAAAACAGTGCAGCAACTGTAAAAAGGTAGGGCACCTGTCCACACACTGTCCCATCATGGTGTACTACAGATGTGAAGGGATGGGGCATATTGCAGCAGAGTGCCGGGAGTCCCTAAAATAGATTTGTAAGTCAGAGGTTGCTTTACAGATGTTACAAGATGTTACACTTGTATCATAGGTGCCTCAAAGCCTTTGCAAGTATAGTCAGACCCTCTAAGGAACAGGAAAATTGAAGGCGGAGAGCAGAGGAGAAGAGGGGTTGGACAATTAAATAGAAATGGTGGAAGAAACCCTGCAGGAGGGTGGAACAGATGGAGTGGAGCAAAATTTCTGTGATTGAGGCAGTGCAGGAAGAGATAGGAAATGGAATGGGAAGGGAAGGCGGGAACAGGAAATAGCTGAGACATGGAGGTGGGAATGGGGAAGAAAGAAGGCACCCTACAGACAACAGAAGTGGAGATGGAACAAGAGAAAGAACCAGAGAGACAGTCTGGGAAAAGAAAGAAAATGCAGGAACTGAAGACCAGGAAGAAGAAACCTGATAATGAGGAAGGTGAGTCAGAAGAAGAGCTAGAGAACAGTTTCCTGCTGCTAATACCTCTAGGCTCCAGCCCAGAGTGGAGACCAGAAGGTGGGAAGCGGCAGGGAGGTGGGAATATGCAAGCCTTCCTAAATGCAAAAGTGACCTGGCAGCTTGCAAAGGTTACAGGAATGCAAGTAAGGGAGGGGGAGGAGTTGACCACCCCAAACAGTAGCAAAGATGACACTTAAAGGGATAGGTGCACTCGTTTTAAAACAAGCGTAAGTGGCATTGACAGTAGTTTTGCATAATGTCAGAAGTATCTTAATAAGGAAAAGATGGGAATGGATTGAAACAGTGTTGAACCAAGTAAGGACAGACATATTTTGCCTACAAGAGTGTGGTATTCCAGGGGAGAGAGATTATAGATGCTTTGAGAAAAGGTGGAGATGGGGACCGTCTTGGTGGGCAGGGACAAATGAGAACAAAGTGCTGGGGTAGCAATATTATTCAAGAACAGAGCTGAGAGCAAAGCAGGTAGAATAAATCATTAGTGGCAGATTGCAATGAATGATAGTATCAGTTGGGGGAACAAAATTAGATATTTTCAATGTATATGTACCACCAGAGAGGGAGGAAAGGAATGTGCTGTTTAGAAAGCTATCAGTTTACGTGGTGAGGGGGAGACGGTGCATAATAGTGGGCCATTTCAATTGTATATTTCAAGTGGGTGACATAACAGGGGAGGAAGGAAATGGAACTTTCTACATCTTCCAGACTGTTAACAAATATAATAAAAGAAGAGTTGCTAAGAGATATGTGGGCAGGGGAGAAAGTTTTCCTTAGAACAAACCCCAGTGGAAAGAAACAATCAAGAATTGACTTTGTGATTGGATCAAAAGAAATAGGGATAAGGAAGAAAGAAACCATACTGATGATGGTTTTAATGATTACTGGATGCTGATGGTGGAAATGAGTCTTGGTAAGAGGCCCATGAGAGGGAAGGGTCTGTGGAAGTTAAATGTGTGGCTGTTACAAGATGAAGGGATATGTCAAGTGTATATGAGACAGCATGAGGGGTGGTGAACACTGAAGAAACATTTCAGGAGTATTAGAGAATGCTGGATTATGGTGAAGAAGAAGAAAAGAGAATTCTTCAGGAAGTACAAAGATGAGCAGGGAAAAGAATGAAAGAGCTAAGAGACCTGCAAAGAAAAATGAAGTAACTGCTAAAGGAAGCCACAGAAAGAAGACAGGTACAAGAAGAGCTAGAAAGAAACAAGGCAAGAGTCAGAAACATGGTTTAAAAGAAAGAAGAGAGAAAATGTTCTGAGCACAAGCACCCTGGGTGGGAGAAAACTAAGTGTGGCCAGAGTGAAGGTGACAAAGGAGAGCTTGCAGTAGTGCAGGAAGGTGGTGGTACCCGGATAAAAAAGCAGTAGGAGGTGCTGGAGGTGATAAGGGGATTTTATGAAGAGCTATACCAGAAGAAGGAAACAGACAGGAAGATGATGAAGGATTTCTTGGAAGAGATTTAAAAGAAAGTAGAGGAAGTAAAGACAATGGAATCAAAGATAAGCTTAAGGAAAGTGGAGGAATGTTAAAAAACCTTTAAAAGAAGGAAACATACATGTTTCATTAAACCAAAAGAGAGCCCTGATGGGAAGAGTAAAGCGTTTCAGGTGGTTTACTGACATAACAGTTTTTCATAGAGTTCAGTAGGAAGGAAAAGATTTCTGTAAAGTTTTGCTGTTTGTGAGAAGTTGATGTACATTGTTTAAAGGTTATATGTAGTTGCATGTTTTTGATATGTAGTTGTTTCTCTGATATGAAGTCTTGGTAAAACAAGGATGCCCAATATGTTTAGCTTTTTAAGTGTAGCGTGATAAGTGTGCTTTTACTATTTTTAAAAAAATATTTCCATCAGCATATTTGCCCCCTATGAGCTATATGTTTAGTAGTTGCTGAGGGTAGGTATTATAAGGTCTGAGTCCTTTTTTACCCAACGTCCTTTTAGTGGGTGATGTTAGTCTGTAGGAAATGATGCTACTCCCCACCCCCAAGTGCCTGTCAATGTCGTAGTCCATCCCCTTGAGTTCAGTTCTTCTTTTATGTTCGCCTGCCACACCTTTGATTTTATACAATTTAGGAAGCTGCTCATGCAAACTGGGATTTCCTTTGTGGGGATCCACCTCCCCTGCACCACACCCTTACCATATCCAGGATGTTTTGCAGCACTTTAGACCAGGGGTGCAACCCCTTTCTTTTGGGCTACAGGTGTTGGGCACCCCAGCGGGACTATTTAATATTATAGCAGCCTTCGCCTGGATTCTCTGAAGTGTCTTTTCCCTAATTTGGATTATTATCACAGTCAGTTAGAATATAAATATCTTTTCATCTATCAATTTTTACTACCAATTATCTCATGAGCATTAAAAGTCTTTTCACTATAAGCATTCATTCAACAAACCCACAGTGCTGCCAAGATGTGCTTTCTCCCTTGCTCTATCAATTCCTTATGAATGAATCCAAGAGGGACTAAAGCAAAATTAAGTACTTTCAAACTTAATTATGCCCTTGAGAAGAAACCCCTCAATGGTTTCACTACAATAGTCCTAGAAATAATCACAAAAGAAAACTAAGTTCTGGAGGCAAATGCCCACTCATGATCAATTTGGGGCTGCAAGCTGTGTGCTCCTTGCCTGTCCCAGCTTTCCTCTTTTCTGGGTATCACGATTCCCATGTTCCTGAGATGATCCCTGGCTCAGTGGGTGGTCCTTCAACCACTGTAATTGAGTGCTGCTGACCTCCTCTTCCAGGGTCTGGCTGGAGAGCCCTTCAGCATTTTCCCTCCTGGGATGCTGTTCATCCTCCTTCAGCTGCCCATTTCCAGGGCCAGAAGCAGTTTCCCAGGTCCAACTCTTGTCAATGAACAGGGAGCAATGGCTCCAGAAATGTCCCATGGGGCTCTGCTTGTTGTGGGCACTTCTTGCTTCACCTAAGGTAAGTTCTAAACTGGAGTCATTCATGGATTTTCCTCTCCCCCCAGAGACTCTTCATTCACAATAGTCATGCTCAGTGTTGGCTGCATTTAATCAGCTTCATGGCTGGTTTTCATTACTGAGCACATGCTGCTTTTAGCAGTGGTTCAAAGATCAGCCATGTATTTAATGTGGTTTCTTTCTATGTAAATGTAAGATGAGGGGTTTTTCCTCCCCATGTTGATTGGGGGCACCTCATCTTATATTTGAGTAAACATTGTAATTAAATTGAAGAGAAAACATGTATTCATATAAATATAAGAAATTAAAATTAAACAATATACAATGGCACAGAAAGAGACCCTCTTCTACAGTCCAGCCCTGCCACTAGGGGGCTGGCAAGCAGTGGTGTAGATGGAAGCTGCAAGTCTCCTCCATGCCTGCCCCACTTGCTTGCTCTGTAGCCACAGTATAGGCTGGGTGTAGGGAGGAAGGACCCCCCACTGTGCCACTTGGATTGCCCTCTTTGACCCCCTGAATTGCCTCCCAATGATCCCGTCACACAATCACTCCCAGTCAGCCCCTCCACTTATAGATCACTGCTCTGCCAACTCCAATTACCCCCTCTGCCCCCCACTTGTCCCTCCACCTACAGATTGCCACCCTGAAGCTATGATTAGCCTGGGAGTGACAGTGGTGATGGTGGTGGCAGTCTGAGGGGGAAGGGGTTCCCTTTCCCTGCCTGCTCAAGGGTGCCCTCCAACCTGCACCACTCCCATGCAGCAAGATCCAGCTCTTACTCAGTCCTGCAACTTCCTGGCAGTTCCTTGATCATCTTCCCCTCCTCCTCCTCATCTATAGGGCTTGGTGGGGGCTGGATTGGAGCACAAAGGGCAGAACCAGCTGCAGGGAGCCCAGGATCAGGCAGTTAAAGGAAACACTATCCCACCATTGCCACCACTAGCACCACTCTCAGGCTGATCTGGGGATCAATGAGTTGATGGTGGTGGAGAGGGAAATGGGGTGGGGGGGTGATTGGTGAAAGGAAGGGTGTCAGGGATACCAGAGCAGTGATCCAGGTGGAGGGAAGGATTGTGATGTCGGGGAGGGGGCAATTTGGGGGTGGAGTAGCTATTAGGGGCAGGAGGAGATCCTGTTGGAAGGATCTGGGGGCAAAGAGATGATTCAAGGAACAGGGGTTGGCTGTTGAACATCTCCCTACCCACCCACTCCTGTCTCCCCTTGTCCCCTTCCCTTTTCCCCCTCCACTCCCACTCACCCTCCCACTTTCCCATGCCTCCCTACCCCTGGCCCTCCTGCCCCACTTCACCCCTTTCCCCTCTTTCCCCACCCACCTGCTGCCCAGCTGTCCTCAGCTGTCAGTCCATAGACTTAAGACTCCTGGATGATAGCTAATCTAATAGGGAGCAGTGGTTCCTGGGATACTGGAAGATTGCAAATTGTAGATTTTATCTCAGATGAACAACCAGAATTTAACTTGAGCTGGGTAGCACAGATCAAAGATAATCTTCTCCCAAAGTAGCATAATTTTTAGACACCTAGAGAGTACTTAACACTTTTTAACAAGCCTTAGTGTGTAATCCTTCAAGTCTGGAGTGCTCTTAACTTGGTCTAATTGTAACATGTAATCTCATGCTGTCTCCCAGGGCATCCTTGATGAACAATTATCTTCTTAAATTAAGTGCTACAACTATGTATAATCTTAAATCTCTGTAGAGCAAACTATATTAAAGTAAATAAGTTTTTTTCCCTGAGAAATGGAAGCATGGAAATGAAAATTATGGAAATGAGCACTAATGTTGTTCCAAATGATCAAAAAGCTATAGATATAGATTCTAGTTCCTGATTCTGTCCCTGAATTGTTGCTGCCCCTACACTGATTGCTTTCCTTCTCTTTTCTACCCCTGCTGCCATCAGTGACAGAATTTTTCAGACAGGGGCAAGGACATGTATAAAACATGAAGAATGAAGAGATCATGATCAGTAGAGCTGGTCAGAAAATAGAATTATCATTCTCCAGGAAATCTCATAATTTCAAAAACAGTTTTATTCTGAATTTAAACAGAAAGACAAAATAATAATAATAAAACAAATCCCAAAGTTTTAGCAATAAATATTAAAATGTTTGTTTCAATCAGTATGAAAACACACTGATTTAACATTTAAAAACAGCACTTTTCATAACTTTATCATGGAGATGATCTTGAATCAGTTCCTTTATTCCGTGTACATCATGCAGAAAGACAAGTTGTGACAAGAGACTCAGGAATGGAGTACCACAAGGCTCCATCCTAGCTCCCACCCTGTTTAACATCTATGCAGCAGACTATGTAACCACCACATTGACCAAATACACATATGCCGGTCACCTGGCACTTTCTGCTGCCAGTAATAACATATCATCAATAAAAGCCAAACTGAACTGTGACATGGAACTCATAGTTTCCTACCTAAAACACTGGTGATTGAAGCTGAATATACAGGAGACTATCTCAACACTTTTTCACCTGAATAATCATGCTGCAAATGCCAAGATAAGAGTTGTTGTGGAGAGAAATGAGTTACCCTCCAAGAAGACACCAAGCTATCTGGGTGTCACTCTAGATACAAGCCTAACCTTCCACCACCACCTGGAGAAGTTGAGGCACAAGGTAACGTCAAGGGCAGCAGCCATTAAGAAATTAACTGGTACAACATGGGTAACTGGCTTCTCTACCTTGAGGACAACTATGCTAGCCATTTTTTATGCACCAGCAGAATAATGTCTACCTGTGTGGGCAAATAGTGCCCACACCCACAAACTGGACAGTGTCCTGAATTCTGCACTGAGAACAATAAGTGGCTGTCTGGGATGCACGGAATGGGAAAACACGTTTATCTTGGTAGGAATTCCCCCTCATAGCATCAAGAGGTCTGGAATACCATTTGATTTGGCAATCAAAGCCCAGCAGGACGACCATCCACTACCTGACTGAATAGAAAGACACACAATGCAGAAACATCTAAGAAGCAGAAAAGCCCTACCAGTATCCACAAGAAACATCATAGAGGAAGCAGGAGACACCATACTGTTATCATAGCCCCAGAGAAGGTGGGAAGAACAATGGAATAACAACCACACCCCACTACACAACTACATACAACTACCATTCTGACACCCCCCTGGTCATAAACTTCCACATAAGGCATGGATAAACCTGAATCGACTGCGATCAGCCTATGGAGCCTTCAATAAAATCAAACCTAAAATGTGCCTTGCAAACTCACCATTGTGCCCCTGTGGCAAAGGAGATCAGACAGGCCAGCATATACTAACTGACTGCCCTCTATATGGTCCACCAGAGGGAGCAAACCATCTAAAAGATTGCAGTAATATTGACGGACCTACTCTTAAATGGTTAGAGGAGTTGACTGTCTAAAGTCAAGTGAAAGAAGAAGAAGAAGACACTTTTCATTTTGAATCTTTTGATTGAAAAATCAAAAAAGTGAAATTGAAAACAATTAAATCACACAATTTCACAGTGGAAATTTCATATTGAAAATTTCAGTTTCAGTAAAAGCACTTTCTAACAGGAAAATATTTGTATGAATAATTTTGAGTAATGATGATGGTCTGTTTTTTTATTGGTATCAGTTATGGATTGAGTTATTGGTGAAAATTGAAGATTCCTACTGTCATTACACTTCCTGCTCTATACTTCAGTTAAACTTTCTTATGGCACAGCTCAGAGTTGTATCTTTTCTGAAAGTGATATACACGGTAAAATCCAAATCTCTTGGATTTAAAACCTTGCATATAGATCTTGTGGCTCTTATTCCCCTTCATAGAGAGAATACAGCTTAGTATACAAATATTCAAAAGAAAAAAATACTTTAATTACTACTTGAAATACTGTTTAAAAACTGTTCAAATCATTAGGTATTCAGTATGTTCTTAGATGGATATTCATTAACTTTTTTCTGGCACTAATGTAGTATACACTCATGGATTTAGGAGTATGAACTTGTAACGTTTGCAAAGAGGAGGATTCCAGCATAACATTTACATTTTAGTGCAAATGGATGCATCCTTTTCCCTCTGGGATTCTCTAGAAACAATTTCTAAGTCTTTTTATTTAACATGGGCATTTACCTGGATCCCTTAGAACTAGAATAAATTGTGATTTCTCTTTCAGTTACCAATGTTTCATTCCTTTTCAGCAAACAGAAAGTCTGGTCTCTGGATTCTTCTACCACATCGCCTATTAATACTTTATTACTCTCCTTAGCTTGCATGTCAGATAGGGTTTCTGTAGCCAAAAATGTGATATTCTACCATGACAACATCTGCATCTTCTGACTTTTCATTATCATTTTACAGCTGAGTGCACCTGTGCAGAAATACAGCTGTTTCCAAGAAATTCTCTATCTATCATTTCATTTTCATAGAACTACATCATTTCTCAAAACTCAATAAAACTGAAGATGTAATAAAAATAATCCAAGTAATATACACCAATAATCCAAATGATTATTTTTAACATTAACAACAATTTTGCAACATTTATAACAGTTTCATTTCTATTGAGTGCTTTGTCTTTTGATGCACTTGATTAATCCAGTCAAGTTTCTAACCTTTAGCAAGGAATTTGTCACATAGGACTATTGATTGTTTTAAATTCTGACACAAATGAGCAGATCTTCTTAAATCCAAGAAATTGACTAACTGGAAGATTACATTTCAGTGGTTCAGGGTGATAACTAGCAACTGTCAGGATATTATTTTTCTCTGAGTTTTTATCAGAGATAAAAACAGGAAAAGAGCTTTTTAATATAGATCACAATATAGAAAAAAGAGATTGGTGTAAAAATTGTTTGCTTTTAGAATGGAGGCATTGGAAATATATTATTAGTTAACTTATACAAAGTCAGTCTGAAACTTCAGTTGGGTGGTACCATTGTATTGTCCAGTCAAAAGTAAGATGCTGTTTTTGTTTAATTGTTTTGTTGTATTTGCCATTATTATAATTATCTTGTATGTAGAGACCTGTGTATTAAGGTGAATTCAGTTATTAGACGCTATTTCTTTGTAATGTTAACAGGACAGGACCATTTGACCTTGTTTGTTTAAGAATGCCATGAACAGTAGTTAGAATCGTAGAAAATTAGGGTTGGAAGGGACCTCAGGAGGTCATTTAGTTCAACCCTCTGATCAAAGCAGGACCATCCCCAACTAGATCATCCCAGCCAAGGCTTTGCTTAGTCGGGTCTTAAGAACCTCCAAGGTTGGAGATTCTACAACCTCTCTAGATAACCTGTTCCAGTGTTTCACTGCCCTCTTGGTGAGAGAGTTTTTCCTAATAGGTAACTTAAACTTTCGTTGCTGCAACTTGCAACCATTGCTCCTTGTTCTGCCATCTGCCACCACTGAGAACAGTCTAGCTCCATCATCTGTGTAACCACCTTTTAGTTAGTCAAAGGCTGCCTTTAACTCCTCCTTCAGTCTTCTCTTCTCCAGACTAAGCCCAGGTCCCGCAGCCTCTCCTCATAAGTCATGTGCTCCAGCCCCGGAACCATTTTTGTTGCCCTCTGCTAGACTCTCTCCAATTTGTTTGTATCATTTTTGTAATGAGGGGCCCTAAAACTGGACACAGTACTCCAGATGTGGCCTCATCAGTGCCAAATAGAGGGGAATTAATCACTTCCTTTGTCTGCAGTCAGTGCTCCTACTAATGCAGCCCAGTATGCTGTCAGGCTTCTTTGCAACAAGGGCACACTCTTGGCTCATATGCAGCTTATTGTCCTCTGTAAACCCCAGGTCCTTTACTGCAGAGCTGCTCCTTAGTCAGTCAATCCCTAGCCTGTACCAGTGCATGGGATTGTTCTATCCTAACTGCAGGACTTTGCATTTTTTATTGAACCTCATGAGATTTCTTTTGGCCTAGTACTCCAATTTTTCAAGGTCTCTCGGAATTCTAACTTTGCCCATCAGCATATCTACTACTTCCCCCATCTTGGTGTCATTTGCCTTTCCATGGGGGCTGTTCATCCCATCTTCCAGGTTGTCAATGAAGATATTGAACAAAATTGGCCCCAGAACTGACCCCTAGGGCATTCCACATGATACTGGCTGCCAACAAGACATTTTAGCCATTGATTAATACCCTTTGAGCCTGACAATCCAGCCAGTTTTCTATTTGCCTCTATTTGCCTTATTGTCCATTCATCCAACCCGAACTTCCTTAGCCTGCTTGCAAGAATGTTGTGGGAGACTGTATCAAAAGTCTTGCTAAAGTCAAGGTATATCTTGTCCATTGTTCTTCCTGCATCCAGAGAGCCAGTCATCTCAACATCAAAGGCAATCGGGTTGGTTAGACACAACTTGCCCTTGATGAATCCATGCCGCCTGTTCCTATTCAGCTTCTTGTCCTCCAAATGCTTAGAAATGGATTCCTTGAAGACCTTCTCCATGATTTTTCCAGTGATTAAGATGAATCTGATCAGTCTGTAGTTCCCTGGATCCTCTTTCTTCCCTTTCTTAAAAGATGGGCAGTATAGGCATTTATACATGTACCTTTATGTTCTGTGACATGCTGGAGATCTGCCACTTTGGAGCAGACTTGATTAATCCATGTGAGCTGACACACACTGTTTGCACCATGTGCAGTTGTATAAGTGGTACAATGCATGTTAGTATACAGAAAATGGTGGTGGTGCGCTTTTGAACTAAAGCACCTCTGAGGTGTTTTATTATAAAAGTGCACCGCTACCATTTTCTTCGCACTGATGCACATTTTGCCACTTATACAGCTATATGTGTCATGCCACTGGGCGCTTTTCAAAGTGTCCGGCACTGCGCTGCTTGCACGCGTACAAAACCCCTATATTGACCCTTTCCCAATCATCTGGGATTCTCCCAATCTCCATGAGTTTTCAAAGGTAATGGCCAGGTGCTCTGCAATCACATCTACCAACTCCCTTAGCCTTTTGGTTCATTGTGTCTGTCCCCATGGACTTATACACATCCAGCTTTTCTAAATAGTCATTAACCTGGTCTTTTACCACGTCTCTACCCTCTCACAGTACTTTGTGTCATGTAATAGTGAGCTACTCAATGAACTGAGTAATCATTACATTGTTTCCAGAATAAGCAGCCTATCAGATAGAATTAGAATCCTTTATCCAAGCTGAGGAGTGTCCTTGAGCACCTCTGTGGACCACAATAAATTTTTTGCTTCATAGATTCATAGATTCTTAGGGGCTGAAAGGGACCTTGCAGATCACTGGGTCCAACCTCCGCAGTCTAGGCAGGAAGACAGCTGGGGTTGGGTGACCCCAGCGAGGTGACTGTCCAGTATCCTCTTGAAAGCCACCAGGGTAGGTGACTGTACCACCTCTGGATGGAATATATTCCACAGTCTGGACACCCTGACTGTGAAGGAGTTTTTCCTGGTATTAAGCCTGAAGCAACCTTCCAGGAGTTTGTATCCATTGGTACTGGTCTTCCCCAGGGGTGGCCTAGTGAACAGATGCACTCCTCTGATATAGTGGTAAGCTGCTATCAAGTCCCCTCTCAACCTTCTCTTCCTTAGGCTTGAGCTGCCTAGGTTCCTCAGCCTTTCCTCATATGGTTTGCCTTGCAAGTCCCTGATTATACGAGTGGCTCTTTTCTGGACCCACTCAAGTTCTTCCACATCCTTATTGAAGTGCAGTGCCCAGAACTGGATGCAGTACTCCAACTGTGGTATCACCAGTGCTGAGTACAGAAGGAGTATCACTTCCTTAGTTTTACTTGAGATGCGTCGGTTGATACATGCCAGCTTTATGAGGTGGTGCATGGTGCTTTATCCCAAAGGACAGAGTGAGCATGTCCACACTTGCAGCAGCTCAAATAGAACTGGTGCAAATTTGTCTCAGTGTACATACTTGGACATGCACTTTGTTGTGGAGCAAATTGTGCCACTTGGGGAAAAATAACCCTGCCTGGCTCCTCCTGGACCTGCAGCCAGGGGAAGCTAAAGCCAGGGGCCAGCACCTGTGCTGTCCCCAGCAGCATAAAAAGCCCCCCTGGCCCTATCAGTACAAAAAGCTGCCCTGGCAAGTAGCTCAGGGCTATTCTCTCTCAGGAGCTTTTGGGGCCCAGCTAATTGTTACCTGGGGACACTACCCCTTGTGCAGCTGGACTGCTGAAGCAGCCCTGAGAGTTCCCTGCACCCTTTACTCACTACAGCAGTCTGGCAGTGGAGGCTGCTGCCTGGTTGTGACCTGCTGCGCACCTGCCAGACCTGCATGGGGACTGTTGCTCCCCGGCCAGACCTGCATGGGGACTGCACAGCCAGGAGAGGCATCTGCCCCTCTAGGCCAGCTGCCAGTGGGTTGTGACTGCAGAGTTGGCCTGTGTGGCACTACTGCCATGTGTGCCCCCTGCCCAGCCATCTGGACAGCTATCACCCGGAAGATGTTCTGGGTGTGGTGTCCTGCTTTGAACTGTCAAAGCATGTCCTCCTGGCCCATTTGTCCAGGAAGTCAGCCACAGCCAGTTGGGTCCAAGCAGGCAGGGTCCTGCCACTGGCCTCCCTAGCAGGAATTCTGGTGTTCCCTATTGGAAAACTGAAAAATCCCTGATAAAAAAATCCCAAAGTCACTCTGTAAAATACCCCAAAATCCATGTTCCTCTACAATTAAAACAAAAGACCACTATAAAGAGAGAGAGAGAGAGTGAGAGACAGTGACAGAGCTCCAGCACCAGGGTGAGGGGCTAACCACAGAGACTCTCTGGCAGCCAGAGTATCTCTGTGAAAGACCCAGCCCTGCTTTTTTAAACTCCATTTTTTTTAGACCCCTGGAGATCCAGGGGTCTAATTTTCTCCCTGCACTGCAAGCATTTTTTTCATTCCCTCTCGTGCCTCTTGCTCCATCTCAAATGGGTTGAGATGGGGCAAGAGGCATGTGCGTGCTTACCTGGATGCTCCCAGTGGGTGCAGACAGAAGTGTAGGTCTCAGCTGTAACTCATAATGATTTCAGAACATTATCCCAGAAATTTACAGTTCGTTTCAGGGAGGAGGAGAATCTAGCTGCCGACTGAGAGCCTGCAGCCAGATTCCCATAGCAATGGCTCTTTGCCAGTGCTTGCTGGTTTCAGAATTGGAGGGAGAAAAGGCAGCAGATGGGGCTTGTTCTGGGGGCTCCCCAGCTGGTGTTGAAGGGTGGGGTGGGTGAATTGGAGCCTCCCCACCTCAGGGGGGCGGGGGGCTTCAATATACCTGCTCCACCCTCCAAGAGGTGCTGAAAAACCTGTGGACTGAACTCCCTCCTCTTCTTTTCCCCCCTCCAATTTTGAATAGCATGGACCCATGGGAAACAAAATACTTCCTGGAAATTATGGACATACAAACAATATATTCACTGCTTCTCTATTCTATGAGGGGTGGCTTACTGCCTCTGCCAAAACTGTCCTGTTTAGGTGACTGGCACATAG
>NW_005841859.1:1603831-1626746 GCF_000455745.1 Alligator sinensis | reverse complement strand
ATTCCTGATGAGTTCCCAAAGAACTCTCAGTGCACATTTATCATAATCATCTCCTCCTTTTACTATCCCTCTAGAAATCAGCATTGCAACACCATTGATTGTGTTTGTGGTAGCACAGTGAAGGCCTCTCTACACCTGGAGAGAGAGCTGTTTATTTGTATCACTTCTGAGCTATCACATTATAGGGCTGTCATGAGATGCCATGAGCTATGTATAATTTTGTTGTGCTTAAATATTTGAAGATTCTACAGTTTCCTTAGAGTTTTTGAAAGCAGAGAGCAAGTTTTCCAATCCTCCAAATTGTCATCTAGTACAGTTTGTTTTACTAATCAGTTAAGGCACATAACATTAGAACTGCTTTTCTGATGTAATTAAATTGCATCGTTCAGATTCTCTGTTATAAAGCATTGGTTCACATTTATTTTGCAAGAGAAGACATCATTTTGAGAATTGACATTTTGTTTCAGCAAATTCAACCACAACCTTTTGAATTTGATCCAAATTATGCAAGTGTGTTTGTTCAAAAGAACCAGTTTCCAAATGTCAGAAAGGTAACCACCTAGTTCAAAGCTGTCCATGATTGTAACACTGGCCCAGGGCTTAATAACAGCTTTGTACTTTCAAATACCTTTCACCTTTCAGCTAATGTTGCTGTAAGCTTCAAGCCTTATTTGAGCATCTGTGCTTACATGTACACCTTTGAGCAACATTCTCAATTTAGTTTTACTGAATCAAAATGAAGTTCCTCCCAAGTTCCTCTTAATTAGATTCATTAGTTTTATACTAGAAATAAAGATCTAGGTTTACAGCTATTATAGAGATGCTTACTGTGAGTACAATCTTTTTTTTCTCAAGGCTTTGTTTTCTTCCCTTCAGCATGGTAGAATTGGTTCATAAGTCTCTGCACTAAACTTTTAATGGGACAAATTCAATTCTGGTGGGAACTGAGAATAACTCCTGTGAAGTTGCTCAAGTTATATTTTTCTAAGGGTCAATCTGTGGTCTTGTATCTTCCTAGGTTTAAGACATTGGTTCAACTAAGTCATAAATACAAATATGCATTTGTACAGATATTTTGTTTAGCTCTAAGGAAGCTAATGGATTGCAGGACAATATTTGGAAGTTTTGGTGTCTTTCTTCAGGCACCTGCAGTAACAGTAAGAGTAACAGTAACAGTAACAGTAAGGTAACAGTAAGAGTGGGTGAAGAATACAGCTGAGGACGGATGGGCCTCTAGTCAGGGGAAAAGCCTGAGACCTGAAAAACCTGAACTCATGGTTGCTCCACCATAGATTTTTTTGGTATAACCTTGGACAAACCACTTAGCTTTTCTCTTCTCCACTTCCCATCTACAGAGTGGGGTAATTTAGCACCTCTGTAACTCAGAGGGATATTGTGAGCCTAAAAACCTTAAAAGGTTCTGAGGTGATCAGATATTATTGTAATGGTTAGTAATGCCATCTAGGTATATTGTTACTTAATGACCTAAAAGGGTCCCATTTTTATATATTTATATATTTTATATATATTTTATATATTTTATATATTTATAATAGTCTGAGAAGCATTAGACCTAAGGTCCCTGAACTACACAGACTGCTTAAGTATCCATCTTTTAGTGTTGGGAATCAGTTGATGGTGAAGCCCATCCCACCCATCAATATTGCATGTACAGTGTCAAAGTGTCAGCTGTAGAATGCTACAGTTAGACTCTTGTGAAGCTACCCTGGTATAAAACTGGTGTAAGAACTAGGCATGAATTTGTTGTTATAAATAAGCTAGAACTCTTTCAGATCACAAGACACATATCTCTATTTGAATCAAATATTCTGTTATACTTTGCAAGTCAGAATCTCAGAACGTATTTCTATGCTTTGTAGAAACGTGTTCACATGATTGGTGTTTAAAAAATGAAGAGTGAAAAACTGCTAATCTACAAAGCATTAATAAAGCAAGAGATAAATTCAATAAAGAATTGTTATTTATAATATTTTATAAATTTTGGGGGCCCTTTTATATTTTTAGTTTATGAACATGGTCACTGAGGGAAATTTAATGGAGAACGGATTAAAAACTTAATAAAATAACAAAATACAATGTTAGTATTCATAGTGGTATACTTTTTGTGAGTAATACATGAAAATTGTAACACATTTTAATGGACGAAACATTTCTTTCAATAAGAAACATAATTGGATAATCAAAATGATAACCATTTCCATTTTGCCATAAACCATTCTCAATGATAATATAGCTTGGGACTTAAGTGAATTTGTTATATTAATTTAAAAGTTTATGTTGGAAAATGTGTAATTGAAAATTCTTATAGGAAAGTAATGTTGTCATTCTCCATTATAAAACCCCCCATATTGTAAAAACTATATTTCAATGTTTTTGTCTGTACTATATATCACACAATTTATTAAACTTTTTGTACAGATATTATAAGCACCATTTTTATAAAAAAAACCCCCAAAGATTATAAATTCAGGATATTCAGAGTTAAGGTTAATGAAATCTAAGCATGATACAGAAATGCAAAATTATGACACACAGAATCCTTAACTCTGCTCCCTAATAATACTTTAAAATAGCCACGCATTTAGAATTACAACATTTGTTAAAATTGGTTAAAATGTTATTTTAAGAGAAATGTCTTTATGATTTTTTTAAAGGTGTCAATATTGGATATTAAATGTCTTAATTTTATTTCCATGTGTGGCAGGGCACTGTAGGTGCCTGCCACTTTAAGGGCCTGAGCCAAACTGCCAGCAGGTGCCTGATTGCGGCAGCTATTTTAGATCCCTGGCTGCCTTCGTAATCACATCAGTTCCCTGCTGGCAGGGGAGGCAGCAACACCGCCTGGCTGCAAGGCCACTGGTATCACCCCAGAGGTAAGGGAGGAGCTGTAGGGGATGGCTAGGAGGCTCCTGGTCCTGGGCATGACCTAAAACTGCACCCTGCTGGGAGCGGGTGGCCTGGTGGGGCTCTCAGTGGTGTGGGAGCCCCTAGGAAATGCCAGGCCAGTTATCACCCTGATGAAAACTGGGTAGGGGCACCTTAATCCTAACCCTCACCTTTGGGTGGGTTACGTGACACCAGAGGCAGTTGGGGCCAGGCATAGCTGTGGCCACCTGAGCCCTGTGGGGGTGCAAGCCCCGAGGAGGAGAGTGGGGACCAGGCATGGCTGTGACCACCTGAGCCCTGTGGGGGTGCAAGACCCCTAGAGGGAAAGCTGGGGCCAGGCATGGCGGCGGCCACCTGAGCCCACTGGGGAGGAAAGCCCCATGGCCCCGAATGAAGGGGGCAGAGATGAGTAGCCCCAAGTGAGGGGGTGTTGTGGAGCCCGAGGGAAGTGAGCAGAGATGAGTAGCCCCAAGTGGAGGGGGCAGTGTGGAGCCCTGAGTGGGGGGAGTAGGTCCAGGTAGGTCTTTAGATGCCTGAGGCTGAAGCTTGGGCCAGAGGCCAAGTAAAGGGGGCTCAGTCCAAGAGAGTGAGGGGCGAGTCCTGACCCCGGTAAGTCCTCCACTGCTGGGAGGCTGTGTGTGGGTCAAAAGTAAGATCTTAAGTAGCACCATGACCTGCTGCTCCAGGGGGGAGTGAGAGTCCCCTGTGAGACCCTGGAGCACCAGTCGTGGTGTGGGGTACCCCAGCTCCCACACCCAGGAAGGTGGACCCAAGAGAGAGTGTGGGGCTAGTGAGAGAGGCCAGAGGTAGAGTACCCCCTTGACTGGTCAATGCTGGGGCCAGGACCAGGAAGGTCTAAAGGGCCCCCTGGTGCAAGAGATGCCCAGAGAAGAGGGCCTGGGGTCTTGCCTGGCCTTGGAGGTGAGGCCAGGGCCAGTGTAGCTGAAGGCCCCAGGGGGACCACACCCGAGAGGGGAGATAGCTACAGGGAGCTCAGCAGCCCGAATGATGGCGGAGTAGGCCGCCTGAGTGGAGGGATCAAAGTGGGGTCCTGATAGGAGGATTCTGGAGCCCAGTGTGGGGCTGGTATGACTAACAGCTGGATGCCATCTGTGAGGTATGGGTTGTGGTATAGGGGAGCTGCAGATAGTGCCCCCTGGCATTGGGGCATAAAATGGGCAGCCTCCCACTTAACTAACATCCTAATTCATAAGAACAAGGCATGGCAGGTGAGTCAGGTGGGAGGCGTGCCCAAAGGCAAGTAGGGAACCTAGCACTGTGGCTAGGCAGGAAGCCCCACTTCACCACACCATGCATTAGTTTTTTTTCATTTCTTTTACATTTATTTTTACATCTGAGTTTTCTGGGTTTCAAAAAAGTTGTTCTCAAGTTAATTACAGTAGTTTTCTAATATATTCTACCTGTATAATAATATTGTACTGGGGCCCCTACCCCATTACTGAAGAGAAGAGAGCCAGAGAGCACACCCCCTGGCTCTAGGGCCCTAGAGGGGACTGCTACGATTGGAGAGGCCTTTAAGAAAAAATGGCTACTCATCCCAGGTGCAGAAGCACAATCAGGGCTGTGACCGACAGACCTGGTGGGAAAGTGGTGGGCCAGGTGACCAAAGGAGGCATGGTTACAGGCTTCCTAAAGGCATTGCTAAAGCCTGAGACCAATTCTGACCTGCCAGGGCAAGGGAGCTCCAGGGCACAGGAGGGCTGAAGGAAGCTTCATGAAACATTGAAGTCAAGATCTTTTTGTTAGATGTTTATTTGTTATCTCTATGGTGTGACACAGATCCAGGCTGAGGCTGAATTTTAGTTTGGTAGCAGTTAGCTTACACCTGGGTGCACCTACACATACAATTAATGCAAAGGGATAAACTTGAACTATTTGAACCAGAGTACACTGCTCCCAGGCACAGTATCTACACATGCATGTAGGACAGAAGCACTTTGAGCTGGGGCCAAACAGAGCTGGGTTGGCAGCAGGATTAGGGGGTCAGACCCTGGGCTCCAGGTGGTGGCATTGAGCTGTGGATAGGCTGGCTTGGACACAAGAGTGCCAAATGTGTGGAATCATGTGGCTAGGTAGCAGGCAGGTGTCTGGCCCCCATTGCCTGTGCTGACCAGCTGCAATTTATGCCCAGGCCAGTGTTTACATGTGTATTTCACCACAGTTAATAACACTGCCATAAAATAGTACTGTCCCCAACAGTACTATATTAAAGCAGAGTTAGTTAATTTACTGTGCCGTAATACCAAACACACATGTAAACTGTGATGCTTTACTGTGGAGCTAATTAGTCTACTCTGCAGTAAAGTGCATGCATAGATGCACCTTCTATGTTTAAGTTTACACCAAAGGATCAGAAGTGGCTGCGAGGAGAGGCTAGGAGGCTGCCACTGTTTGTAGAGGACAAGACTAAACTGGTGTTCAGAATATATAGCTAAAAAAAAAAAACTGAGGTAAGCAGGGCCAAACCCTGAGAGAGCCAAGGCCTGTGAGAGTGACATGAGGGATGAGAGCCCAGGACCATTGGACCTGGGCTGAGAGGCATAACCAGAGTAAGAGGGCTGAGGCTGGAAGGCCAAAGCCCAGACAAAGTTTTAAGGCCTGAGGATCCAAATACTACATTGAGGGCTAGGTACTGAGTAATACCTGTGAGACATGGTCGTAGATACAGGGGAGGATGGAGGCCATGATTCTAAGCCTTAAGGCAATTAGGGCAGTGGGACTGGAGCCCTGGTGGCAGAGAAACTGTGAGGTCAGGGTAAGAAGACAACTCTGAGCTCACTTGCCTCTGAGGGCAGCCTGCCCACTTTACTTTAACACCAAGATGTAGCAGGTGAGATAGCAGGGTGAACCCTGAGAGACCAGGGTAGACAGCCACTAGGGAGTGACACAGCTGCTCTCAGGGCCTGTTCTGTTACATATATCTACAATTATATTCACTTGTAATTCCAGTTTAATGTGTGTGAGTGTCCATGTGCCCGCGTGCACACAAATTTTGGTAGGGTAAACATTATATTATGAAATAAGTGTCTCCAGGTTTATATATTATGATGGTGTATGCCCGTGTAGATTAAACTCTCTTCTATCTAGGCATTAACAGATTTAAAAAAATCCTTTCCCTGTTGATTGCTGTTTTAACTTTGTATACATATAATGTCAGATTGTGAACTCCTTCCTCATGACAATAGGCAGTAGAAACTGCTTGCCAGTGTGATTAATGAGTTCACAATTTGGGTTTTAAAACCACATTCATATTAGGGGTGTGCAAAACTTTGGTCGCTGATTTGACTTGGAGACGATTCAACCCAATTTGGAGGCCAAATCACTGAATCCGAATCAAATCAAGAGACCAAAAAACCCCTCCAAATTGATTCAGAAAATATTCAGAAAAAGATTTGGGGATTCAGAGATGCGGAAGGCAGTCTTTCAGGGGAACAGAAACTGAGAAGAGGGAGGGGGAGCAGAGGGGGAAACACTGGTATCTGTAGCTGGCCAGTAGGCCTGTGCGAATATGGAAGTATTTGATTTGGATTCGGACATGACCAATTCGGAGGATGGTGATTTGATTCAGAGATTTGGATGACTGTTCCAAATTGATTCAGCTAAATCAGCTTTGGAAGATTTGGTGCTGATTTGGAGAGCTCCCGCACTCCGATGAATTTATAGATGGTCACAAGATCACCTCTCAGCCTTCTCTTGTGGAGGCTAAAGAAGTCCAGGTCCCTCAATCTTTCCTTGTAGGACCTTACCTGCAGGCCCTTAACCATATAAGTGGCCCTCCTCTGGATTCTCTCAAGGTTATCCACATCCCTTTTGAAGTGCAGTGCCCAAAATTGGACGTGGTACTCCATGCAATATTATTATTATTATAATGTTTACTCTATGCCCTTGGATTCCAGGTATGGAGTACTCACTCAGACCTCCATGCCTTTGGAGTTCTGTCCTCAAGTCAGCATTCAGCAGAGAGCGATGGGGCGGTAAACAGCTTTATCTTTATTAGGAACAGGATTCAGCAACTCACATGTTCACAGCTTGCAGGGAGAACTACAACTACCTACCACCACAAACCACATTCACAGGGCATCAGGGGAGAGACTGGGTTATCCCACTGCTAGCCCCCTTAAAGGTACTTTCCATATACCACATCCTACTTCTTTACTCTGGGAGTTCCCTTTTAAATAGTTGGATGTTCATTAGGTGCTACTTTAAGACTGAATGTTTTAGGATTGTGGAGCCAGAGGTTGCTAGCACTTGGCTCACCGGTGGGGTGTAGCCTTTACCACTATCCCATTATATAGTCCTTGTACTTCATAGGCAGTTTCACCACACACCCATTCTTAGTTTGTGTGGTGTCATCAGGTTTCTTCTTCTGATGTTTGTTCTGCTGTCATCTCCTGAGGTACACCAACATGTTCTGCTGGCACTGACGAGTAATCCTTTCTTAAGTGTCTTCTGTTCCTCCTGTAGACATTACCACTGGAGGGTTTTACTATGTAGGAGTGTGGTTCATCCCTTTTTGTCATGACAGAAGCTGGTATCCAACCTGTACTTGTTTGCATCCTTACTTTCTCCCCCTCTTGTAGAGGTGGCAAGAATGCAGCTGTGTGGTCATGGTGCTGCTTTTGGTGCCTTTGGTTCCACAACTTGTGGGAGGCATTCGATGGTCATCTAGGAGTTAGCCCCGCCATTGTAGCAGGGAGAGTACGGTGCAAAAGCCTCCCCATCAGAAGCTGCGCTGGAGCATACTCAAGACTGGCAATGGGCATGTTTCTCAGATTGAGTAAAGCCAGATATAGATCAGAGCCATCCTGCAGTTGTTGTGCGCTCTTCCTGGATGGGATGAACAGTAAAGAAGCCAGAGGCTGGTATGCATGCAAGAAAGGCAGGCAATGAAGATATAAATTGAGAAGTCAGTGGGTGAGAGACCGGTGCGGGGAGTGGGGGAGGAGAAGGGGGATGAATGTAGCAGGTAAATAGTGGAGAGGTACCTGGGGAGTCAGATGTCAGGCAGGTTATAATGTGTCATAAATCCAATGTCTATATTTAGTCCATGATATTTTGTATCCAGTAGGTTGATGAAGTGAAGTTTGTAGGCTTGTCTGTGAAATGTTTTTTGTAAATTCCCTTTGAGGATTAGAACTGAGAGATTGGAGAGGGAGTGATTGTTTTGTGAGAAATGTGCCTCCACCAGTAATTGGGTATTTTTGTCTTGCATAGATTTTCATTATGCATTCATTCTGGAACACAGTTGTTGTTTGGTTTCTCCTACATATTTTCCATCAGGACATTCCTTGTTATCCCGGGGGGTGCTAGGGGAAACAAGGTCTCCCCCAAACCCTTCTGGGCCCCCCTAGTGAGTTTATAGACAGTCACCAGGTCCCCCCTCACCCTTCTCTTGTGAAGGCTGAACAGGTTAAGGTCCCGTAGTCTTTCATTGTCGGGTCTGCCCTGCTGTCCCCAGATCATGTGGATAATGATTCCAAGATCCCTTTCTGCCTCCGTGCTCTCAAGAAGGGAGTTTCCCATCTTATAAGTGTGCTGCTGGTTACTACTGCCCAAGGGCAGCACCCTGCACTTGTCAGTATTGAAATGCATCCTGTTTTTGTTAGCCCACCCCTGCAACCTATCCAGGTCTTTCTGCAGTCTTTCCCTCCCTGCTAACATGCCCACCTCACCCCAAATTTTGGTATCATTAGCAAATTTGAACAGGTTGCTTTTCACCCTGTTGTCCAAATCGCTGATGAAGAAATTGAACAGTGACCGAGCACTGGGGGACTCCGCTGCCCACTTCCCCCCACGTCGAATATGACCCATCCACCACCACCCTCTGAATACGACCCTTCGATGCTAGTCCTAGCTCTATGTCCGCCTTAGCTTTCCTAACAGCCCCCCTACAGGCCCGAGCAGTGGAGGTATACTCTTCTTTGGAGATAGCCCCCCCACTTCCACCAGGTGTACCCTGCCTTTTTGGCAACTAGGCCTTCCTGGATGTCCTTGGTGAGCCAGGGAGGCTTCTGGGCACTCTTGCCTCCCTTGCTTCTTGTTGGGATCATCACCCCTTGGGCCCTGAGTATCGTCTCCTTAAGGAACGACCATTCATCTTGGGCACTGAGTTCCCCTGCCCTCGAGAGCCCCAGCGCCTCTCCCACCAATCTCCTCAACTCTTTGAAGTTGGTCCTCTTGAAGTCTAGGACTACCGCCTTGCTGCAGGCCCTTGTCACCTTGAGCTGGATGATGAATTCCAGCAAGCGATTATTGCTGTCACTCAGGTGGTCAAGGACCTGGAGCCCCCTTACCAGATCATCACCTGTGGCCAGGACCAGGTCCAACAGGGCATTTCCTCTGCTGGGACTGTGCACCTCCTGGGTTAAGTGGAGGTCCTGTATCTCGGCCAGAAACCTCCTGGAATGGTCCGACCTGGCTGACTGCTCCTCTTAGCAGATGTCTGGGTAATTAAATCACCCATGACAACTACATCCCTTGCCTTAAGTGCCTCTGCAAGCTGGCCGGAAAATTCCCGGTCCAGCTCCTCCCCTTGGTTGGGGGGTCTGTAGTAGACCCCCACTGTTAAATCCCTCTCCCCATGACCCCCTTGTATCTTGACCCAGAGCACTTCAGCTTGCCCCTCCTCTGACCCCATTTTGCTGGCAGAAGATGTGTATTGCTCTTTGACATAGAGCACCACACCCCCTCCCTCCCTCCTTCTCTATCCCGCCTGTAGAGCCTAATGCTAACTGCCCAGTCGTGGGATGAATCCCACCACGTTTCTGTAAGCCCCACTATATCTGGGTTTGAACTTGCTCTTCTGAGGGCAAGTTCCTCCTGTTTGTTCCCCAGGCAGGGGATCGGACTTGAAGATCTACAAGGTCCCTTCCGACCCTACTTCTATGATTCTATGATTAGGTTCCCTGGATGAGATATATTACATTTCTGAAGGTACAGGTGTAAGATGCTTCCCCAGCCTGACGAAGGGTGTTTGTACCTGATAGCTTGCAAAGAAGAATTTTCCCAGCTATTTTAGACAGACAAGGTTCTTTGGGTAAATCAGATATCTTTCATAAGAACAACTATGTCCTTAGAGCAACATAGCTGCAACCTATATCCTTTAGTCATACTTTGTCAGATAGACTTTTGTGCCTTATCTGGGGTTGCAGGATTGTCTCTCTCTCCACTTGGGTTCTACAGCCTCTCTTAGGGAGGTGACTACAACTTCTTTCAAAGACAAAGCCTTTAAAGCACAGTCAGAGGAGAGATTTGCTTCCCTTTGAAATAGCAGTTGGGATATAAGTGGTCCTGTTCAATTCCTTCTTCTACTGAGGGGATTTAAAACCAGACCTTCCAGCTCCCTGGAAAGTGCTCTGTTGTTCAGGCCATATACTATTTTGAAGTGATAATAAGGGGACACCCTCCAACCCTCTTACTGAAGTTACTCCTCTATGCAGAAATAATTCAGATTGCACTTCTGTCTACATTTTCTGTCCCAATCAGTCTCCAGCTGTAACTCAGAACAATTTTTGCAAAGTGTTCTGAGTTACAACATTACCCCAGACCAAACAGAAGTTCATTGCTGGTTTCAGTGGGGAGGGGAATCTAACTGCCAGCTGGGAGCTTGCAGCCAGGTTCCCACAGCAATGGTCAGGGCTCTCTGCAGATGCTTGCTCTTTTCAAAATAGGAGGGGGACAAAGACAGCAGATGGAGCTTATTCTTGGGGCTCTCCAGCTGGTGTTGAAGGGTAGGGTGGGTGAATTGGAGCTCCCCCATCTTGGCAAGGAACTCTAATACACCTGCCCAACCCTCTGGAGGGGCTAAAATCCCTCTAGACTAGACTCGCTCTGCTCCCTTTCTCCCCTCCCATTCTGAAAACAGCACCTGGCTGGGAGCTCCACAGATACAAGTTACAAAAGATGCTACATTTTGAAAGTCTTTATCTGATACCTCATGCAATGAAGGGTCACATTCTCACCCAACTGGCCATTTTTAATCTGTCTGCAGCTGTGCTCTTGTGTTTGGTCATAGATATAAACTGCATTCCGTTGCCAGATTGGACACTTCTGTCTACAACATAGCAAAGGGGAGAAGGATTTTTTTAACCTACTTCTTAGGTTGCATATCTGGGAGTTGGAAGAGACTGATGTTGTTGTCCCTATTCCAAAGACTGTTTATGTATTTCGCATGACAGTCATTGGTTGTAGCATTCTCCAGAGAAGGTGAGAGATGCAGATCCTACAGAACCATCTCTGCATCCAAGTGTTGTAACCAGTAGGGTACTGAAAAAAGGGGATACAGTTAACATCTCTTCTTCTCCACCCGCATGTTAAAAAGGAAGCAATGCTCCCTTGCCCTTCCCCCATGTGTGTGCTGCTTGATTCTGTAGGCATGCATTAACCAAAGTATGAGAATACTGATTGGAGATAAAGACAGGTAGAGAGGATGGAAGAAAAAAACCCTAGTTTCTATATCCTAATTAGGATAGGTATAAAAGGACCAACCTGCCCTGCACTATAGAGTCTAAAGTGCTTCATGGCATGTACAGAATTAAACTTTATTTATCTAGGTATCTTTAAGGACAAAAATCAAGGCACCTGTGGAGTCTAGGAATCTCCAGCTTTAGGCAACTTCTGAGTGAGGGTTTTCATTACCAAAATTTTGGACTAAAGCATGAAAATTTAGCCTACATCCTACTGTAGTGCTCCAAATTTTCTTTGATATCTGGCCCTCCTTGTTCCAAAAATACCTACAATCTAAATAGACTTATTAGATAAAACTAGGGAGAAAAGGATAGAACGTACAAGCAGAGTGAATGGAATTATGACATGCAAGCATCAAACAAGATTAGATGATGCTGAATGCCTATAAATTAGTATCAGTTTTGTGTTTGTTGGGGCTTGATTTAAAGTCCACTGAAGTTAATAGAAAAAAACTGTCACTGGTACTGGTAAATCTTAGAGTAGATCCTTGAAACTGAAAATATAAGTAACAGTTTCAGGAATTGTAAGCCATTGTATTTTACAGTTTCTTTTGAACTGTAATCACCACAAGGTTTGGAACGCTTTTCATAATGAAGGAGGTGATATCTTCAGAGTAAAACTGAAGCTTAATTTAAATGTTCAATTTAAACACAAGCAGTTCCTCTTTATTTTTTAAAAATCAGAAAACAAATGTAAATGTGAAAACAAGGCTAATGCAACATGAACTTTACACGTGAAATAGCAAAAAAAAAAATCAGAAAGTTGAAAAATTAAATGTCTAACTTTGCACATATATAGCATTTCCTTCATTCTTCTTTCATTGTATTGTTTTAGTTTTAAATATGTATTCCTGGGTAGCAGCTTGGTAGTTATTTGTTAACTTATACTGTGAAATATGAATTTCATTGCTGCATTGGATGGATGTTTGTGAGTTTAAGCCTGTAAATTTGAACTTTTTCTTAATTCTAATGACTGCTCTGTTCAGGATTCGTTCTGATGAGGTGCTGTATGCTCTCAGATCCCATGAAAATCAGAACAAGAGAAAAGGAGTAGATTCTTAGTCTCTCTTACAATCAGAACATTTGGCTACATAAGAACAAAGCCCTCAACTTAAAAAATCTCTAGTTTGTATTTGATTAAATTTACTCTGCAGTCTCCATGGTGCCCTTTCTCTTTCAGGGAAGGACAAGTTATGTATATGAGAAAGTTAACACATCAGCAAGAGTATTGCCAGGCAGCATGAGGTCCATTTTTTCTTAACATTTAATCTTCTTGAAATATACACATTACATTCAGTCTGAGCTGCTACAAATCGTACCATATTCAAGACAAGCTATTTGAGGTTGTTGAGGAGGAAGTTTAATGCCTCACATCCCCATACTGCCATTATTTTGAGGGACCTATTATCACTGCCAGCTATAAACTGAAAGGGCGGCCACCCTCTCCGTTTTATTATCCGTAAGGCCTGGTCCTGTGAGGTGCTGAGTACCCTCAACTGGAACTGAGTCTATTGGTATTCAGTGCTCCTGAATGAGTCTAGGGCTCTACCAGCAGGCACATATCACCTCATGAATACCATTTTTCAGTAGCTCACAGTTCCCCATAAATTTCTCAGAACCATTTGGACATAGTTAATTTTAGTTTACACACATTGGTACCATTAATGCAGAGGCATGTTGAACTTTGTGGGTTGCTCAAGAGCTCTTCTTTGAATGTTATCAAATATGTATGTATTTATCTCATGTATGCATGATGCCTCAGTTAATCTTCTCCCTTACTTCTGGTCTTTATTTTATTTAATCTGTTCTTCACTGTTGTTTTCTTTCTTTCCTATTGTTTTCCCTTCCCCCACTTTACTTTTTTGCTCTTTCTTTTACTTCAGATTAACTTACTTTACAGTTTTTTTCCTCCCATATCCTTTTTCATGAAAGCTCCCCTACTCTGCAGGTTTTATCTTTCTCTGTCCACTCTAATTTCTCTATTACCTTTCTGTTTCTCCAATTTCTCCCTCCTGATCCCTTCCATTTTCTTCTACTTTTATGCTATTTTTTTATACTCATCATATCCACCCTGCCAGTGCAACACCTATAGACATTCTAGCACTGACTTGGTTTAACTTCATTTACATGGAGTTAATCCTTCTCTGCCACTCTCCTCCTATGGATTGTTACTCACCTCCTGTCTTCCTTCTCTCTCAATCCTTTCTCTCACACACACATACAACCTGAGAAATTCAATCTAGTGATAATTTATTGGCAAGATAAGCTACGAAAGTTGTTGCCCAAAGTGTAAAAGGGGCAAAACATTCAGTTTACTGAGAGAGCTCATAAAAGTCAAATGTGATCTCTGAAGAGATACTGGAGAAAGTATTTTAAAGCATTTCAAGTAGGCTTGGGAAAGTACTAATGATGTAGACAGCAGTGGTAATGCTTCATCTGGAAACACTTTGTGTAATTCTGAGCCTCTACATTCAAGAAAGATTAATTCAAACTGGAACAGGTGCAGAGAAAGGCTACTAGGATGCTCAGGGCAAAGGAGCGCTTGTCTTACAAGAGGTGACTAAGGATATGTCTACATAAATTCATGCCAGAAAGTATTCTTGAGACAGAAAGCCTGATAGTGGCAGTGGCACGTGCATTCAGAGCCACTGTAAGCTGGTTAAATGGATTCATTTTGAGGATTTACTTGTGTATGGAGTGAAAGCAAATGACTGAGGATTACTTCTTGAGAGCAGTCCTGGGCTTGACATAGAGATGGTTTGAAGAACCTCTAGAAGAGCGTGGCTTACTTAACCTAGTAAAATGCACCAAGTTGACCTTTAGTTTCACTCAGTATGGCTTTTCTCATGTTATATTCAGTGTCTGAACTGCAGCCGTAGGCTTCTGGTCCAGGCACCGCTCCCACATTTCCTTTCGCTGCTTCTGCCAGAGTCCCTGGACTCCCCTTCCTTCCTTCAGTTTCTGCTGCCTGACCCCAACCCTGGGAGCAGGGCAGAGTGGGCAGCCTGTGAGGCTGAGGAAGCCTGTGGCCAGAGGTCTTGGGGGACCTGTGTAGCTGGTGTGGCACAGAGGGATCTTAAGCTCCCAACCAAACAGAAGAATGACAGCCCTGGGATTCATCTATCCATGAATAATTTCATTGTATAAATTAGAAGCTTTCTCAACTTCAAAGCAGTGAGTTTCTGAAACAGGCTTCCAAATAGAGCAGTAGAGGTCAAGAAATCCAACTCATTTTAAGATAGATACTGATAAATTTAAGTATACTAATTCAATAATTTATATTATTAGAAAAATGGGATAAACAGATTAGCAATACTTGATGACCAAGGAGACCCTTTCCCGTCAGTCTCTTGTGAAGGAGGCTGGTAACGAGTATCTGGGTATCTCTGTTACTTCCCTGTACCCTGACACTGAGGCTTAGCAGCACAGCTCTGCGCCTGAGGAAAGTGCATGGCGCCTGGGGCAGTGCTAGCTCTTGCCATACTGATAATGGTGGCATGATCAGCTGCTGCTGTACAAAAGGCTGTTTTTGCACCTCTGCACACAAAGCTGCGTCCAGGGCAGCTGTCCTATCCCCACCATGCCTCAGTTATGCTACTTCCCCAACAGTTTATTTGACAATCTAGCGTGTTGGGAACATCAGAAATGGCTAACATTGAACATGGCTAACATGGTTAACTGCCTGCTTACGTGCATCTCTGTCAGTTAAATGCCCATTAAAGTTCATATGCAATCACACATCAAAATAATCATACCTCTGTATCCATAAACACAATGACTTAGAACAGGGATGCTCAATTTTAGTATTGTTTCTGGTTGCATTAGCTGACAATCAAATACATAGTTGAGTGTCACAAGCCTATTCCTTGCAGGTAAGCCCATGGTGTCTCCCTCTCTCTTCCAGTGCTTTTTTGTAAGCTTAATACCTGTCAGGAACTGCAGTGATAACACCACGTCACTTCATATAAGGGACTAAATAGCAGTGAGATAGATATTGCTGAAGTGCATTGGATTCTGCATAGGGTAGGGAATCCTGTTAGAAGATTTCATTGCAAGATAGGAGCTAGAGTCATAACTCACCCAGATTCAATCTGTTCAGCCTCAAAGAAAAGACCTTCTATCCAACTATACTACCTGTAACCCGGGTGCTGGCCCAATAGTTGCCATCCCTGCCCAAATATCAGGGATGGTGTGGTGAGAGTGGGGCAGGGCTTCTGGCAAGCACCAATTTACTTTCCAGCTGGCCCCTGCTCCCCACAGAGCAGCCCGTGGTCCCAAAAAGGTCTAACACTTAGCTGATTTAACTATTTACACTTTATTTACAAAACAAGAATAATAGGAAAGGTTATTTACAAGTGAACTTAAACGGCAAAACAAACCAGAATGCATTAGTCAATAGTCAACCCTTGACTCAAGAACCACAGGTAGGTTAACTGGCAGCTTTCAGCCACTGCTGAGATACTACAGCAAGGAAGCAGGGTGCTCGCTTCCAGCAGTTCCAACAGGCTTCCCAATAAACAACAGACTGCAACAGTGTAGGCTCTTCTGGTCTGCAGCAGTCAAATTGTATCAAACCCCCCCCTCCGCCAAAGGCAACCAAAGGGTGACCCTGTGTGGCAACCAAAAGGCAAGCAACAAAGTAGGCTCCTGCATCAATCGGCATGACCCAAGCACAAAGCTCAGGGACTCCATCCGATGACAATCAGCTGCAGAATAAGGGACAGGACTGAGTCCTCTCTGGGACAGTCAGTGGCAGAGGGTCAGCAGCACAGGAAGCTCTCAGGGGTCGCTGCTCTAAACCCCTACTCCAGATGACTGGCCGAGCACCCCACACGCCTCCCGGCTTGTGTATCCCGCTCCCAAGTACTGGCCTGAGCCCCGAGTTCCTGGGGACCCTTGTCCTGGTGCTCTGCCACTCCTTAGGATCCCAGTGCCTTGCCTGCTGCTGTCCTGCTTCCCCGGAGGAGGTAAGGGGTTTCCTCAACTCACTGGCCCAGCTCCCTGCTCTGGATAAGGATGCTGCTTGCACTCCTGGCCACTGCTTCTTCTCCGCAGTGGAGTGGGGGGCCGACTGCCACCCCTAGCCTCTGGGATGCCTGGCACATCCAGCACACTGCAATGGGGCCTTGGGGCACCAGCTCTCTGCCCCACGCCCTGGCAGCTGCTCCCTCTCTGCTGTGGGGCTGGAGGCACAGCTGACTGCCGCTGCCTTCTTCTCCCAGGGCCTTCGAGGCTCTTCAGAGGGGTCTCTCTGCTCCTTCTGCTAGGTCAGCTCACCACAGCTCTTCTTAGGCCTCCTGTGTCATTCCTTGGAGTCACTGTCAGCAGCTCCCACACGCCAGTTCGGCTGCTGCTTTTATCCCCTCCAGCAGTCCCTCCCTGGCTTGCAAACTGGCCAAACCGGGCTCAGGGGGGCTGGGGGTGCCGGCCCCACCACTCTGGCCATCCCCCTTCCATGTGAATGAGGGGGTTGAAAACCCCTTCTTTCGACTGGCTTCTTCTTTTCCACAGGGCAGGGCTCCCCTGCTCCACCCGTGGGGTCGCTCAGAGTTCACCAGCACTGTTTCTAGTCAAGGGTAAGTATCTTAAGCCAATCTGGTGAGCCCACATTGGCATACCTAAACCAGCATTTCTTAGGGTGCCATGAGACCTTCTCAGGAGTGCCACAGCACAGTCACTGCCTCCGCTGCAAGAACTAGGTAAAGGTGCCCCATGTTCCTGTTGCACAGCCAGACTGGGCAGAGCTGAGGCACAAGTACGCGCTCTCCTGCCTCATCAGAGCTCTCTGATATGCCTAAAGGAGTCAGGAAAGCTGTCTTCTGTTGCAGCATGTTTCATAAGCACTATAGCTGAACCCTCTAAAACATTTTACAAAAGAAAAGGGCAAAGTAAGCCATGGAATTGTACTGGTATTTATCAACTTTGAATGTAGAAAGACTTGTTTCGAGTCCTATTTGACAATTTTTCTGTGTGGTTGCCATTTGTGATGATTGCTTCAGTGGTGTGGTGTTAATCAGGATCTGTATTTAAAGCATCCAGTCATTCCATTTGTAGTCAATATTTGAACTGAAACTAGTAACCTAGAAGTGAAAGTTTATGTATCGCCCTACATGTATGTCCCCTGTACTCTTTTTAAAACGAACATAAAAAACTGTTAAAAGTAATGTACTGATAGTGACTTAAAAGTTTATGTTCATTTATCTAAAATATGATGTGAAGAAAGCCCAAGTGAGAAATGAGCTTTCATTTCCAGACATGTTGCACCAAAAAACAAAAAAAAAGAGAGACAATCATGTCCATATACATTCACGTCATTGCAGTAGATGTTCAGCAAATTAAAAGAGAAAACAACTCATTAAAAAACAGATACTTGCAGTTCTAATGCCTTGAACAATAACAATATGAATCCTGCACTTTTAGCAACTCTTCTTGCAGACAATGGGTAATCTACTGTATAATAACAATACTGAAATGCCAGATTCATTACAGTACATTTCACCATGATAAAACATTCAGAACAAAGGCTTCCAGCTAAGAAAAAGGAAATCTGCTTAGTGGAAAAAAAGACATGGCCTTTTATGTTAAGATTAGTATTATCTATAAGAGGCAAACAACATTACAGAGGATCTGTCTTTGATATATGATCCATCATACATTTTAAATACCCTCTGTTCATTATTTAGGGTTTTTATTCTGCTGATGAGGAATATAATTATGCAAAGATGTTGCATAATTAGTAACAACTGTCTGCTTTTGTTATATTCAATGTAACGGTAAAAATGTTCATATTTATGAAAAATGGGTTACTCGAAATATATTTGGTTGCTTGAAACATTAGAATTTAGAAACCAGAAAGACATGTAAGAGTTCTTCTAAACTTTTAAAAATTTAAATGACCTGCTTTCTTTAAAGGGTAAGGACTAGAGCGATGCCAACTCCCTAGGGTTTGGAGCACAACTGATTCACAAACTAAAATAAACAAAACATAGGAAATGTCATATTCAATCAGACAACTGGTACATTTAATCTGGTATCCTGTCTCCAACAGCAGCCAGTACCAGCTGCTTCTAAGAAAGCTGCAAGAAAGCCTGTAGGTCAGGGATGCTCAACTCCTGGCCTGTGGGCTAGATCTAGCCTGCAGAGTCATGTTATCTGCCCTCTGGGGTTCCCCATGGGTCTGAATATTTGGCATCAGGTGAGTGGAGGCAGTGTTAATTGCTGCTTCCATGCTGCCAAAGTTTTGGACTTGTGGGGATCCCTGTGAAGTGTGGTCCTGCACACTAAATTGAGTGCATGGGGCTGAGGCAGAGCAGGGCCGGATACTGATATACTGGTACTGGTAAGGGGCTAGGCCGAGGTGGCACGGGACCCTATATGGATGTTTGGGGCCTGATCTAGCTGCTGACCCCATGAGGGATCTGGCTCATGGATTAGCCTTGTATCACTCATCCAGCCTGTGGGACGAAAAGGTTGAGCACTACTGCTATAGGTGGATAATTATGGACTATCTTACCTCTAAGGATAATTTCTTAATAACCCTTCTAATTAACAGGTTGGTTTATGCACTGAGGTATGAAGGTTTGGATACCAAATATATTTTTTGTTCTTAAATAATTAGTGAATTCTCATATTAGCTATGCCAATGTCTAATCCTTTTTTTTCAGTTATACCAAACTTCAGTAGTACATACCTTTTTCTATCAACATGGTTTAGCTTTTTCTCTTTTGTCCATAACTGTACTCTGTGGTAATGAGCTTCATAGATTAATTCTGCACTTTTTTAATAAAACATTTCTGTATATTGTTTTCAAATATCTTCCATTGCAGTTTCATTCTTTTCCTCCTTTTAAGAGAGCAAATAAGAGTGCTTACTGTCATCTCTCCCTGCCAATCGCTATTTGCAGCCTCGTTTGTTTCTGTCATCTTTTTTGTGATGTACACAGTGGATTTTCCATGCAAGTGTTTGTTAGTTTATGACATTATAATATTATAAGATGTCATCCTACTTTTATGTACGCCTTTCTATATTATTTATTTTGTATTCTTCTTTGACATTGACAAGAGTTCTTTGAGCTGCCAACAATGATGCCTGAGCCTTCTTCCTGAGTTGAGATTTATTTAGAACTCGACAATATGTATAACTAACCTGGATTATTTTTTTCCTGGGTAGATTACTGTATTTTCTTGCATACCACAGACCCCTAAATGAGACACAGACGTTATGTTGAGAAGCCAAAATGAAAAAAAAGATTTTTCCAGAGTCATGGAACAGCCCACTCGACCTGAGCCAAAAGCTGCTGGTTAAAACTGGACTCCCGCCCTGCTGAATGCAAAAAAGATGTGTGTGGTATGCTAGGAAACATGGTACCTTTGCATTTTTCCATATTCAGTGTAACTTGTAATTGTATCATTGCTCATGCAGTTCATTTTCTGTTGTCTCCCCCAGTCCTTGTAGCTATGATTAACACAAACATTTACAGAACTCAGAATAATTATATACTTTTCCTTTTACTTAAATATCCAAGGAAAGTCCATAAGGTTGTAAATGTTTTGATTTGGGGAAAAAGCATTAAAGGATAATCTGATGAATACAGGGCACTTACATGTCAACATTCTCATCCATTTTTTTAGAAGATGGGACAGTATTTGCACACTACATCTCAGACCCAAATTAATAATTTTGAGTGGGGTATTGAAGGCTGGGGCTTGATTTCATGTGAAGTTCAAATTGGAATTTAGTATTCCTAATAGCAGATAAAGCAGCAGCGCTAGGAGTTTACACTTTACATTCCTCAACATCTGCAATTTAGAAACAGAATTACAATATGGGAACGCTGAATTAACCAAAGGTTCAAAATACCTCTGATTAACACTGACTAGAGATGCATGCCTTATTTCTTACACAACACATGGAAAATGTATCCCCAGGTATTTTAAAAGTAGAAATGAGCTTTAGTGTTTTTTGGTAACTAAGGTATCATGACAGCAAACTGGGATGTTTTACGTTTTATACCATTTTAATATTATAATACAACTGCCTAATGTCTCTGCATCTGGTAAGTTTACTGCATTTAACGTATGTTTAGGATTGATAAATCAAAGGAATATTCAAAGTAAGGGTTGTTCTTAATTTATGGAACTGGAAAGAATGGGGCATTCTGCAGGTCAATATTCTTGAACTAGGACATAGCACATTTTTCTGGCCGAAGAAATGACACTGAGCAATTTGGAACATCTCCAAATGCACAGTAAATAAATGGGAAAAAAGAATAGACTTTTTCTCTTTATGATTCTAAAAGCATATTGACAGACAGGTACTATTCCTAGTTTTACTTAATGTACTGCAGGTATAAGCCATGGCATAGTACTCACTGAAGAGCTTAATTTTCTGAATTGATGGTTAGTACTGTCATAGTTGACCAGTTCTATGAAATGATGAGATCTCTGGATTGTCAGAGTCCAAATTTAATTTTCCATGATCCTGAAGTGAAAGAGCAGAGATGTTCAGAAAGCGAAATACAAACCTCTGGTCACAAGTTTATCTTTTGGGAGATTTAGCTATTATTTTACTAAAATAAATATATTTCAAAATTAGGTTAGAAATAAATATATTTCAAAATTAGGTTAGAATATCTATTTTCCTTCATATAGCAGTTTAGTTCATATAAGGGGTTTCCTGTAATTCATCAGTACACACACACACACACACACACACACACACACACATACACACACACAGAGTATTTTTCTAACTCGTATCTGGTGCTGCTTTATAAAAGCATCACTTGAGTGGCCTGAGTAGCAGTGACACAGAGGCCAGCATTAGCATCTGGACAGCCAGTGCCAGCAGTTGCCAGACAAATACTACATATAGACAGCTAGCTACTGCTATTTTGTAGCCATGGCACCCCCTCATTCCTGGGTCCGCTCTCAGGGGCTGGTGTCCAAGTCACACTCCCACTAATTAGGCTACTTGGTATACCTATGTAAATAATACCATTGTGTACCTACATAAATTATATAATGATCAGAAATAGTAAGTTATGTCACGCAACAGGTTGCTATTACGTTACTTTACTGCTAACCTGGAATGGACATACACACATGTATCTTAAACTAGTGGAACTTGTACTGAGTAGAGTTTTACCCCTGATTCTTTCAAGGGTGATATTTCATTCGACTGGACAAAATTATCCTGATTTTGAGGTTTGCTTTGCCTTTCTACTACTTTTTTGTTCCAGTGTAATGCTTATTACATCCATTTAAAACCTTTCTCTGTCTATGCCTTGAACCAATAGAATCTTTCAAACCACTGGATTTTTTAAAGGAATACATAGGGTGCATGTCTGAATGTTGACCTTTCATCTCATGGACATTTTCCTCCTGGAGAATATGAAAAGTTGTAATGCTATTAACCCTTATGCAGGAAAATATAGGACAAGGAATCACAGTAGTGATCCTAAGGACCTATCTTGGAAACCTTGGCAAAGGTGAGTGTGGCTTAACTGCAGGAGGAAATATTTTCAAGACTAATTCTTAGTCTTATATTTATTTATTTAAACATCTCTCTATTTGAAATGTACATATCTTTTTAGTCAGACGGATCCAGTGTTTACTTGCTTTCAAAGCATAGATGTTTCTCAACATTTGTTATCAAGAAAAATGTCATATGTTCTATTAAATCCTTCTCTTTTTCATGACAAACTTGGTATCCTTTGGGTAAATTTTCAGTCTCATGCTTCAAAAGGTATCAAAAAAGGGTGACAATTCCTTTGTTCTCTCCTGTCCATCCTGAGTTTTAAGCAGGTGACTGACTTTCTTTGCTTCATCACTTATAGCAGACAATTCTTTAACATGCCTCTGTAACAGACTGGTTCCCTGAAGTCTCTGATCCAGCTGTAATTCTAAAGAGGACTTGTACTTCTCTGTAGTTGTTTCTGGTTCTTGGATTTTCATTTTGGATTATAAAATCCTTCAGTTGGCAAGCTTTAAACAAATGTCAGCATCCATGCATGAAAACATACTTCAATGAAGCAGACAGGCTGAATAGGTTTTCTGGTGACACTCTTTTTTTGAATCTATATACTAATTTCCTTTGTCATACATAATTTAAAAATGAGCAATTTGTACAGTAAACTCTCAGATTTTCTTTAGAGCTTATAATATATATATACTTAAATTGAGATAATTTATTCTGTCTTGAAGGCATTATTTGTACAGTTAATGTCAGCAAATAAGTCATAAGAAATGAACTGAGGTTCCTAGCTGAGTTCCATGGTGTATATCTCATCTTTATTCACTACTTTGGAACTGTTGTGTATAGTAAACATGTTTATTTTCTGTGCTCTGATTTGTCAACTGATGTATTCATTTGTCAGCCATGTCAAAGAAGTGAAAACCAAAAGGTGTGCCAGCAGATCAATGGTGAGTATAAACAAGATGACAGTAGAAAAGCAAAAGATTATTCTACAAGATTATTTTAATGTTATCCTGGATTATGTTGCACTGAGGTCAATCTTATTC
>NW_005841859.1:1587299-1603800 GCF_000455745.1 Alligator sinensis | reverse complement strand
CTGCTGAAGCCTAAGGGAAATCTTTTGTTTACTTCACTAGGAGAAAAATCAGCACTGTATTGCTAAAGGTTAGTTATTAGTAAATCTTAGTGCTAGTTTAGACCTTTGCATTTAGGAAACCATCAATTAAAAATCAAACAGGAAACCTTGTGTAGTACAAAATGTACTTGCAATCTGTCTTGGATTTATATCATATTTACTTGAATCTAAGACAAGGGCTTTTCCCCCAGTCACAATGGAGAATAAAACTTCATCTTAGATTTGAGTATCAGTTGGGGCAGGAGGCGGCTTAGGTCCAGCTTCAGCCATGGGCTTGTGGTTGAAGCCAGAGCTGAGCACCCACCTGGGGCTTATATAGTAGGGAGAGAATGGGGGAGATTGTATAGTAGGGAGGGCATACAGAAGAGACCCACAGTGTTTGACTTGGGGGGAAGTATGGGGGATACCATGCAGCCTGTGCTTCCTAATCATCCCCCTCCCCCACTGCTTATTTCTGGCTGTGGCTCCCCTGGCCTCACCCCAGCCAGTCTGGAGCTACCTCCATTGCTTCTTCCTGCCCAGGCTGGGCCAAACCTGGGGCTGGAACTGCTGCAGATTGCCACGGAGCCAGAGCTTGGCCACGGAGCCGGGGCTGCCACTCAGGAAGTGGCAGGGGGTGCTAGGGGTGGAAAGGCAGGTGGTAGAGGGGACAGGCACTGGGGGGGAGGGGGTAGAACAGGGGGCAGACACAGGCACAGGCATGGGGAGGGGAAACAAGGGGTGGAGGAGGCAAGTGGCCAGGGGGGCAGGGATTGGGAATAGAGAGCAAGTGGGCAGGCGTAGGAATGAGTGGGTAAATGGGGCGGGGCAGGCACTAGGGGGAGAAGAGGCCAGCAGGGTGGCAGAATGTTACAATAGTTCTCTCTCTGTTATATGTAGGGGTGTGTATGTGTGTGTATGCATACATAATCATATATATATATATATATATATATATATATGTACATATTATACTGTTGTTGTTGTAGTTATTGTAATTATTATATCTGTTTCCACTTACTCAATCTACTGTCAGAGTACATGATTAAAAATTTTGTTTAAACTGAGGAATTATGAAGGAATGTCACTGCACTCATGACATTGTGCCTGAGGTGCTCCAGGTGCGACTGTGCTACTGAATAGGAGGCTGGAATTCAGTAAGTAGATGTGGTAAGTGAGTCCATATCCCAGTCCTATATCAACATCTGGGCCCAAATCCTTTTTCAAATTTAGGCATCTCCGTGTTATTTATATAGATTTTGGTTTCTCTTTCTATTGGTGTGTCTAGATCTGTCCTGAGCCCACCTGCAAGGAAGCCCCGTGGTGACTTATGCTCTTTGTTAGGCAGAAGGATGGGTAGATTTGCATCTTGCAGATTAAGTTACTTAACCTGTAACAGTGGTGCCCAGATTTTCAGATGCATAGTCTAAATGAGTAGTGTAGTGTCAGTCCACGGTCTGGATCCAGTCTGTAGTCCCAATTTGGCATGTGGAGCTGGCCTAGCTGGGGCCCAATCTTACACATGGGGCCGCCACAGCCAAGCCCAATCTGGCATGCAGGGCCAGTCTGATGGTCCCAGCCCCATGTACTAGATTGGGCTCCATGCCAGATTGTGCCCACAGTCCTGGCCTTGTGCTAGAGCAGGGGTGGACAGTTATTTTGGGCAGAGAGCTGCTTACTGAGTTTTGGCAAGCCATCGAGGGCCTCATGACAGGCAACCCAGGGCAGATAAATATTAATTTTCGAAATTTTTTAGGGGCCCTGTGGGCCAGATAAAATGGCCTGGCATGCCGCATCTGGCCCCTGGGCTGCATTTTGCCTACCCCTATGCTAGAGCCATATCATCTGGCCCACGTTGGACATTTGGGGTGGGCGGTATGCCAATTGCCACCACTCCCCTGATGCTAAATTTCTGAATTCACAGAAAGCCCTGTAGGTTTAGATGACATGGCTATATGGGCTAGATCTTGCCCATGGTCTGGAGGTTGAGTGCCTATATGGGATAAATCTTCCTGGGCTTCTGCCTGACTTCAGACTAACACAGCTACTATTTTTCTTTACAGTCACTTGCACTTCTGTTTTTTCTGGGAAGTCAGAATTCCATGCAAGCCCCAGAGACTGAAGTACCAACAAAGAAACAAACAAACAAACAAACAAACAAACAGAGAGTAGTGACTGTTTGGTAGTAGATGGGGGAGTCCTCCCATCTTCTTGTCCAAGAACCTGGTGGTAAAGACATTTCCCTGAGAAACTAGAAACTGAGGTACTACATTCTTGTCAGCAAGAGGACATTTTAATCTATTTTTCTCACTTCCCAACAAAGTACCTTTACTGCCAGGCCATGGCTAGGAAGGGACAAAACTGTTCTCCACCCTTCCTGTTGAAATTCAGCCACTAGGCAAACAAAAGGAGGAGAGATGTAGAGCCTCAAGGGAAGGAGAAGAGATGTAGAGCCTCAAGGGAAGCAGCCAGAGGGAGCCTTGCTGTGTACCTCGGTGAGATGGGTGCTACCTTGGAAGATAGGGTCCCCTGAGTTCTAACTCATTGCTATTCCTTTGTTTTGCATTACAGAGTCATTGGATAAAATTGATAGACAACACTGTGGGTAGGAAAAGAGACCAAAACCCAGGTAACCAGGACAGACACACAGGTGGAAATAAAATCTAAAATCTGTGTGCATGGTAATTACACATTTACTTTTAGACAGATCAGTTGTATTTTAGACACCTGAAGGTGAAATAGGATTTGGGCCCAGATGCATAATTTATATTACTCTTCTGAAACTGAATATATGTATGTGAGTGAAATATACCTTGGAACATTGTGCATGAAATAAGATCTACCTTGGAACACGATCAGACTGGGAAAAGAACAGGGAAGGGGGCTTGGGCTCTGGATGTGCACACTGACATGCAGCACCATTCCCTGAATACTAGGCATCTGGGGTCAGGTCTAAAGACAGCCTGTGTAGACAGGTGTGTTGCCCTGGGGAGTCAGGCCAACTCTCAGGATCTCAATATTGTGCTGTTAGACACAACAGCTTTGTTCACAGCTTTGCAATAATAGTAGTTCTACTACTATTCTCTATTTGAAATATGGACTTTCCTTGGCTTCCTTTGGTGAGTGCATTTTTTTGTTGTTGCTACCAAGAAAGGCCTTTTGTTTAGAAACCTCTTCCCCATTATTTTTTATATTCAGTGCTTCCACCAAAAGTTCAGATTTTGCAAGTTTCCTAGAGAGATTTATTTTTAATTATATTTGATCCATAGTTCTGTAGTATTTTCCCTACTAACCATATATAATATAGGCTCAAAATCCATGAACCACACATACTAGTCTAGTACCTGCAAATACAAGAATGCAGCTATTCATGTGAGTTAGGACTAATTAAGTATGTGGAAACGTTTGCAGAAACATAGATATTGTTTTGGAACCCTTTCATCTAAAGAGAGGAACTTTATAGGTTAATAGGCTAATAATAATGTCAGGGAATAAAATAACTTTTTAAAGTTCAGTAACAAAATATCTAAATTAAACAAGTGGAATGAATTCAGTTTGGAGATGTCAGGTCAAAAGTTTCAGAGACATAAGAAGATGATCAATGATTCTTTTTCCTGCTTCAGTGAAGATCTGAGATAGTGAAACCTTCCTCCAGACCACAAAGTGATAGTGTAATTGGCCCTCTACAGATATTGCTGTAGATAGGAATCCATGCTAGGCCTGCTACTCCTGCCCAATATCCTTGTTGGATTTGTACAGTGGTGCAAACAATGATCCTCTCTCTGCCTGTTCCTCACTCTACCTAACCCTTGCTTCCTCCATAAGTCCCTCAGCACAGAGACAAAAGAACTATGACACGCCCCACAGAGCTATGATGTCTGGAGCAGGGTAAAAAAAAAAAACAGTGAGAAAGTGATCAGTTGTGTAATATACATGAGAGTCATTAGTTGTGGCAAAGGGTCACAATTTTACCTTCTGTGCTGTAGATAACTTTAGAGAAAACTGTAGTGCACCTAATTATGAAGTTCTGTATCATTAGCTTTATATTGATACTGACTAGTGGCTTGAGAGATAATTACTACTTTTTGATGGGGCCGAGTTTTCACCGCTTAGGTTATTGCAGATGTTATCTTGATGGTGCTACTTTACCGGAAATGAGCTAAAAGTCCTGGACTCAATATATTATTACATTGCTAGAATCAGTAACTTCAAGACTCTTTTGTTTAAATTCTTAGTCTAAACAATCATGTCCATGGAAGAACATATTTGTATATGGTATAGCAGTTGACTGATTTTTCTCATCCATATATATGTGGTGAGGAAAAAATTGCTGTACTTTCTGAGTAACCATGGGCTTTTCCATGATGAATCCAAGAAATGATTATGACTGCAGCAGATATCCAGCACGGGAGTTTTATTGGCAGCAAGTGGTTTCCAAAACCATTGTATTATGAGATGTCATGCTGGCTAAATAGTCACATTGAGCACAGCAGTGAAAGGTGAATAAATTAATTTAGCAAGCCATATCCTGTAGTAGGATATCATCCAAAGATAAACATGGTTCCTGGAAAACTACAACAGTGCTTCATATCAAATCTGTTTTTAACATTTTCTATTAAAATAGATCTAGTTGCCTGTGAATATATTTGTATGGGTAGGGACTCGATAAAGCAAGCAAAATGACCCACACAGAGATGGTTTATGCCCTTCTCTGTTGAAAGAAACGGAATAATAAATCCATACATTGGAATGTATTACTCTGGGCAGACAGAAGTAGTTCTTCATGTCTTACACTGAGTTACATTAGAACAACTCACTCATTTCAGTACAGGAACCATCTCTTTTTTCTGATTTTGTTTCACTGGTCTTTTCCAAAATAATATAATTTCAAGCTGTGATCTCATCAGATTTTATAAGCCAGAGAGCATCGGCTTTGGTTCTTGAGGAAAGGGATACCTTCAGAGAAGCCAGGAACTCCAGGAAGAAGCACTAGTAGAACATGTAGAAATTCACTAGGGTGACACACTTTTTATGATTCAGATTGAACCAATGTATCATTATTCACTGTTTTGCTGTAGGATTTTCAGATGATATACAAAACTGAAGTCCTGATTGCTTGCAGCCATTTTATGGTCCCAAGGTACTTGTTCCAGTAGATCCCTGTACTCAGTGCAGAATTTCAGGATGGGTGATTGCCTATTTCTATTTTCTTTTTGTAATTGTTTTGGGAAATGGTACTAAATTCACTGCACAGGGTCACCCTATGACAGTGATTCACAACCAGGATGCCATGGCATGCTGCGCTGCCTTGAGATCCTTTCAAAGATGCAATGGAGTGCCACATAATGTTACCATTTTTAGGTATGCAAACCTGATTCACAAGATCAACCTGGACTTTTCAAATAGAAATCCATATTGTTAGAAACCACTGTGATCTGCTGTGGTCTTTCTGAGTTCTTTGCAACAGAGGAATTATCTTTTTTTTTTTCAATCAAAAAGTGAAAACTAACAGCTGGCACTTTCTGAAGGGTGCCTTGGATTTCTCAAGGGGTGTTTCTAGTTTTAAAAGGTCAAGAATCATTGCTCTATGAGATATGTTATTCCAGAGCAGTGAGACTGCAGCAATGAAAAATGACTTCTACATAGAGCTAGCTTACCATCAGCTGCTGCACAGTTGTGGAAGGGGGAAATAAAATATAAATCTTGTACTCCTCCTTGGGTGCCAGCTTCAATTGTTGTCAGTTCTACTGTACTCTTTTGCCTCTGTCTAATGCTGCTTCAGGTGCTAGTCTCCTCAGAAGAGGCAATGTGGAGGACTTTCAGGACCTTCAATTCTCTCCTGTCATAAAAATGATCAAACTGAACTCACTTAGAGGTGAGTCTCTGCTCCCACCATGAGCCTGCTGTGACCTGCCAGAAGCATTTTAAAAAGAATAATTTTATATTTGATTTAGCAGTTTTCCACTTCTCTCTTTTTTGCATCACTTGACATTCTTGGAGAATCTGCCTAGAGCTCTAAAGTGACATGAGCAATGGAGCCAGAGCTTCAGCTCCTCTATTGTTCAGCTGGAGGAGGACAGCATGCTGAGTTTAACCTAATGAAACACTGGCTAGATTAAAAAAAGAATGTAGGCAACTAAGGCAGGACTTAAAAGGAAATGAGGTACCTCAGTCCAAAACTGGTATTTAAAAACCTCACACCTGGCTGCCACTTGACATTGGAAGTACCCAAAATAACTAGATACCTCCATATTTGCCTGTGGCGTTTCACAGGCATCTGGAATTTCACATGGCCAGAACCACCCCAGCCTGAACACTTCCTTCATCTCCTTCTGAAGCCCAACTAGAACACAGGAAGTAGGCATTTCTCTACCTAAATCCTCTAATCCAGTGGGTTTTTTTCTGAGTGCACCTAACACAGGATCAGTATCCAAACAAAATGATACCTGCAGTCGCTTAAAAAAATACTACTGCTGCTGCCATTTGCCTTTTATATGGTAGCCTAATGGTTAGAGAAAGTGGAGAATTCTCTCCTTTCCTTGTAGTAGTTCAAACTGAGCTCTTCTCACCTATACCTTCAAGGGGTTGCCTATAGGTTACTCTGAGTGAGAGAACTCTGCTACTCCTATTGTGGCTTTGTCCCTGTGCAGAAGAGTACTCTATATCCTTTTGGACAGAAAACAATAAGGGTTGTGACTCAACAGTCTATTAAGGTGGTGTTACATGTTACAATTCACACATACCATAAGGAATGATAGGCAGTATTAAAGTTAGCATGTGCTGTGAGCAGTCACATATTAAGGATTAATACCCACTCCTAATGTACACAGCTTTGACTTGCAGCTAGAGGGCTGGTGAGTAGGGGCTGTCTCTAGAAGTTGCTACGTCTGCCATGCGGCTTCCTGGCTCAGTGTGGGTGATGCTTGCTGACTAGCCCTTCACTAAAGCACTTTCATGCCCCAGCCGGCCCCTCCACAGGGCATTGAGCCAAGTTGGAGCAGCCCCAGGCTGGCAGGCTGGCCCCTTGGGGTCCCATGCTAGTTGAGTCTGCTCCTACTCAGCTCAGCTCAATTTCTAAATTGAAAGCAGTGTGGAACTACCCATGTAGCAACCTGAGTAGACTAATTGGCATAGATGAGTAATAGGCCTTGTCACTCAGAAATGCTAGTTAGCCTCCCACACTTGCCACATAGATGTGGCTACACTGTTTGTAGTTTAGGAAACAGCTCGAGGATTATGCTTGAGAGTGGCACTCTGGGGCATGGTCAGTTTACCATGGAGGCATGCTCTCAGTCCTTTATCGGACCAAGTTACTGTTACAAGTTACTAAATTAACATTACATGAAGTAAATGCTATGTTTTCTTTCCACTTGATACCACATATATAGATTCACCCATGCCAACATATTTAAAGATTTTCAATAAAATATGAGCATTTTATGCAAGTGGACTTATCCAATGCCTTAATTTAATACCTGGGACTGCTTTTATATTTGAAACTGATTGAAAATAGTACCTGTCGGTCACTTTATTTCCTTGTGCCAATAAGGCACTTACTACCAGAGAGAGGTCATTAGCCATGTTAGTTTGAAGTCAGGCAGAAGGCAAGGTAAATTTCCACCTACTACCACATCACAGAACCCATGCAAGGGGACCAGAAGTCTGCAGTCCAGTAGCTTGAGTAGCAGGTGCTCTGATGTTGTGACACACTGTCCTCTTGGTGTTCAGCCAGACATACTGGCATTCATTCATCCCAAAGCTCAACTCTAACAAGCAGATGCCTTTCATCTCCTTTTATACAAATTCATATAACATAAAACTAATGATAATCAATAAAACAATGACTGCAACTACAGTGTTTAGCATACTACTGTATATGGAATCCCTATCTTACATAACACACATAATTATATATCAAATTGTTGTGTTCTTATTTTCAATGTGTGGCTTGTATTGCATGAACAACTAGTTGGGCCAGCAATGGGTTTCTAAGAGAACTGAACTATGGACTCAATGATGCACACTAGGTTATATATGTATCAGAGGCTGTTTCTTGGCAGTGTTTTAGTAAGTATATTCCTATCAGCAATCTAGGTGGTCAACAACTCAAAACACAGTACAGTAATCTCACTGGCGATCTCATTTCTCCAAAAAACTTCGAAGTCACCAAACTTTGGTTAGTGGCCATTAGTAGAAACTGGCCCAAGCAATGACATTGGGTTTAAACACAGCCAAACTTTTGTAAAATTTCACATCCAGTTTTGGAGACAAGTTATTCCCATTATAATGAACTGAACTGAACCCTTTGGTGCAAACGTCTCTTAATCTTCAACAAGTTTAGTTCTGGATTCAGGATCAGTGGTTTGGGAACTTCTTGCTTGTTAAAAAAAATTCTGAAGCATTTAACTCTTTTGATTCTGGAGTAAAATATGAAAAAAAAATCCATTACATTAAGGACAGTGACATGAAAGATTTTACTTTGATTTAGAGCTTCTAAAACTTTCAATGAATGTTTTTGATGTTCTTGTTAATGTGGACCTTGAAGGCATTTATTTTACTTTGGTCTGTGCACTAAAGTTTTGAGAAAGTCATGTTTGGTAATAGAAATAACAATTGAATGTTTGATAGATTTTGGATCTCACGGTGAACTGTCAAGTAACATCCATACAACATTAAGATGTGCTTTTTAATGCATTCTTTGATTCTGATCACAGCACAGCCAGAATTTACATATGGCACTATCTGAGTTTTTGTTTGCTCAGTCCTGAATACCTTTTTAATTAGGGTGATTGCCTTTTAAAATTAAACTTGTGTACCTCATATTTTCATCTAGTGAATGTGTTTTGGAGCCATTTGTTGTTTACAGTGTTTTGCAATGAGCTGTTTGCTGTTGCTAGTTGCTGTTTCTTTATTTGCTTTACTTTGGCATCCCAAAGTGTCATCTAGTAGCATTTTATAAACTGTGAAATATATAGTCTCACCTCCATTAAAAACATATAATTCTCTTCAAAGCTTTCAAGAATATCTGAAAATTTTTTCCAGTGTGACTTCTTAATAGTCACAATAATATTTTACAGTTTTGCAGTACTCTACAAACATTAAAAGACAGATTCTGCTGTCTTTGCTGATGTCAAGTAATATCTTCACCAGCAAACACTCTACTCCTGAAGTAAAAAACACCCCTCTACTCTATTTAATGCTAGTGATGAAAAGATAAGGCCCTAAATAATCGAGTTTAGCCCTGGGTATAATAAAATATTAGCCCTTTCACAAATGGATTGGGTTAGAGAGCTTCTGGAAGGGCTGGATGTGTTCAAATCAGCAGGTCCAGATGCTCTCCATCCCGGGGTGTTGAGGGAATTGGCAGGGGTTATTGCGGGGCCCCTGGAGCACTCGTGGTGCTCTGGCCAGGTGCCAGATGACTGGAAGAAGGCCAACGTGGTCCCCATCTTCAAAAAATGGAAGAGGGAGGACCCGGGAAAATATAGGCCCATTAGTCTTACTTCAATCCTAGGGAAACTCTTTGAGAAGATCATCAAGGAGCATGTCTGTAATGGGCCAGCAGCAAGGATGATGCTCAGGGGCAACCAGCACAGTTTCATTAGGGGCAGGGCCGGTCAGACCAACCTGATTGCCTTCTATGATCAGGTCACAAAAGCATTGGACACAGGTGTCGCGGTGGATGTAGTCTTTCTGGATTTCAGCAAGGCCTTTGACACTGTCTCCCACCCCATTCTCATAAAAAAAACTAGGTGACTGCGGCATTGATGCCTACACAGTCAGATGGATTGCAAATTGTTTGAAGGGTTGTTGCAAATTGGCTGAAGGGTCGTACTCAGAGGGTAGTGGTGGACGGGTCTTTTTCGACCTGGAGGGAAGTGGGCAGTGGAGTCTCCCAGGGCTTGGTCCTTGGGCTCGCACTGTTCAATTTCTTTATTAGTGACTTGGATGACGGGGTAAAAAGCAGCCTGTTTAAATTTGCTGATGATACCAAGATTTGGGGTGAGGTGGGCATGCTAGTAGGGAAGGACAGATTACAGCAGGACCTGGACAGGTTACAGGGGTAGGTTAATTAAAATAGGATGTGTTTCAATACTGACAAGTGCAGGGTGCTGCATTGCCGACCCATGTTCATTTTGGAGTCAATAATGTGAGGTCACCGTCAGTAGGGCTAACTGTACCTTGTCGTGCATCCACAGATGCATTTCAAGCAGGGCCAAGGAGGTGATCCTCCCCCTCTATGTGACACTGGTCAGGCCACAGCTGGAGTACTGTGTTCAGTTCTGGGTGCTGCACTTCAAGAGGGATGTGGACAGCATTGAGAGGGTCCAGAGGAGGGTCACCCACATGATCCAGGGACAGTAGGGCAGACCCTACGAAGAGAGGCTATGGGACCTGAACCTGTTCAGCCTTCGCAAGAGAAGGCTGAGGGGAGACCAGGTGGTCGTCTATAAACTCACCAGTGGGGACCAGCAGGGTTTGGGAGAGACCCCATTCCCCCTAGCGCCCCCTGGGGTAACAAGGAATAATGGCCATAAATTGTTAGAGAGTAGGTTTAGACTAGATATTAGAAGGCACTACTTCACAGTCAGGGTGCCTAGGATCTGGAACCAACTTCCAAGGGAAGTGGTGCTGGCTCCTACCCTGGGGGTCTTTAAGAGGAGGCTTGATGTCTACACGGCTGGGGGCATTTGAGCCTGGTTTTCTCTCCTGCCCAGGCAGGGGGTCGGACTTGATGATCTACAAGGTCCCTTCTGACCCTACTTCTATGAATCTATGGGGAGAATAAGATTCAGGAAATCTAAATGACTGCCTGGCACAAAAAATGGGTACAAATTATAATGCCCTGGTTCTCAATATGCAGTCCATTGGACCTTGCTGTCACAAGTGGCGAGTTCATGATGTTGCTTTCTGGTTTATGTAACACTTCGTAAGACATAAGAGCCCCCTGGATTGATTGCCCAGTTAAGAAATTGCCCTGCTGGAGAGTACAGCTTTGGTTCAGCAAGGCTAGCTATTGAACAGGTTCAGCCTGTACTTGACTTTTTTTCTGAATATCTTCTTATGTTAATATACTACTGAAAAACATACTAACTTTTTATAGTCATCACCTTTAATATTAGATCTGTATTCATAGTTATTGCTGTACCATTCATCATAAATATATATTCCACATGTAGTAGGATTCAGGGATATTTTGTGTCAAAGCCAGATCCCGACTTACAGTCTGTGCTCTGGAGAGTTGTTGCAAGCTGAGAAGAAGAAATGCTTTTCTTCAGGTTGTGGTCAACTACCAGAGCCTATATAATAGCCTTAGGGCAGTGGTTGATGGCCCTCTGCAACTCTGAAGGAAGAGGGCTAACCATTGGACCCATATAATCACAGATCCACAGGCCCTTTGTTGTTCCTCATAAAAGGTTGCAAGAAGCTTGGGAGGAGCTGACCTCTACAGCTCATGAGAGAGGCAGATTGCAGGATTCTTTACCCTTCTACTCTGATGTGCAGTAGAACCAATCCAGATATGCACAGGTCAAAGAAGTGCATGGGGAGGTGGAGCAAGGATTTTCCCTTTGATTAAATTGACCCTAGACAGCTTGCATGTTTGTATTAGAAGAAAAATATTGTAACATGGAAGAGGAGGATTCATTTTTTTTCTCATGTTCAAAAGCGAGGGTGGAGCCAGACAGTATATGCTACTGCTGCCTCAGGGAGGCAAAATATTGTATTTGTTTTTCTTAAAGTACATTTACACGTATTTGTAAAAATTTCCTTATTGTATGTTAGCTCTTGATACACAGTGCCCCTACATTCTCAAGGTTACCCTAACAATGGCCTGTCTACTGCAGTACATCAGAAATGAAACATGATCTTATTTCTACGTTCATACCTTGTGGATTGTGTTTGGCGTGTTTATTGTTGTATTTTGCTTTGATGTACTTAGCCAATGGAAGTGGGATAAATAAGGATTGTTGATGTTTTCCCCTCCCAGCAGAACTGCTGTTAGTAGATTTGGGATGTACTACATCTGAAAACACCTTAATTTCCCACTGATAAATTATCCTCGCACTTGAACATCAAGGTTTCATTTGCCAAATACAATGAAAGTGTTTCTAGGTATGGTCCTGATAATTAGAGTTTTCTATATTCTTTTGCATAAAACAGTAGTATTTGTACCTTTCAGCAAGCCATTTTCAAGAAGCAATAGTACCATGTGTCTCCACTAATAGAACTAATTGTTATCTTTTCTTTACTTTAAAGTAGTGTTGCTTGATGGTAGAATGGTTTAAAGTCAATTTCTCCATGTGTAGCTTTGGGCAGTAATAGAGTTGACATTGAGACTAATATGTTATCTTCAGAGAGTCCCCTGCTGTTATATTCTGGATATGGGTATTGTCCTGCGCACTGATTGGTAATGATAATGCAATTCCAAATTTTCAATCAAGTTTAAGCACTGTATTGTTTATTTTGGCATAAGTTAAACTTCTTTCTTTTAAAAAATATTTTATGATTTGTAACTTAAAGGTTTTCTAATGGCCAGACACCAGACCAAATCACCATAGGTGTAATTTCATTTGCTCCTGGTGAATTATGTTGGGCATGTCTATATGTGCTATTAATTCAAAGTAGGTTTACTGCATCGTAAAAATACTGTGCAGTAAGCCTACCAGGGAACAAATCTACATGTACTCCCTCTTGGGAGCAGATTTGGTTGATTGAGGCATGGGGCTTGGAAAGAGTTGCAGGGAAGGGACAGGTCCCAGCCCCCTCCCCCAATCCATCAGTGGGGCAGCTAGCACTGAGCCTTCAGCTGAGCAGGGAATCCCCACCCAGCCAGGGGCTCACTGCTAATTACCCCATTGGTAGCTCCCCAGTCCTGGTGCTGCTCAGCTCCTCACTCATGTGGGGAATCAGGAGTCCCACAGTGCTGGGATGGGTGTAGTAGGGAGAAAGGGATCCAGTCCCCATGCTGATTGACTCCCAGCTCCCCCAGGAGCAGGGACTGATCAGCACCAGGACCAGGGTCCCTGCTAGCTAGGCTGACTTGGAACAAATTTGTTCCCAGTCAGTGTTTACATGAGCCCTACTGCGCAGTATCTATTGTGCAGTTAGTTCAGTACCTCTAGTTACAGGTAGTAGCTAATTGCACAGTAGACTAATTTACTGTGCAGTATTTTATTAGCATGGTTACTTGGTGCTACTTTGCTGTGCAGTAGATTAGTCTACTGCACAGTAATATATCTTGTGTGGACACACCCATTGATGATTAAATTAGTTCCATAATAAAAATGGCATATGACTTGTGGAGGGCTAGACTATCTGAAGGATACATTTATAGGAATGTATTCTACACCATGGGCACAATATCATGATATAAAACAATGTGCTGCTGCTTAATGATATGCCATTTTGGTCCTAATAAAACAGAACAGATGATAGTAGAAAGGGAAGAAACATTGGAAGAACTTGCCTGTATCCTAACTTGGCATCCATTATGGGCACATTATCAATGCAGACATGCTGGATGCCCCACTCTTCCTGAATCACACAGCTTGCCACATTGAAGAGGAAAGACTTATATCATTTTCACTAGACCTTGTGAATATCCTCCTCCCATTGGGCAAAGAATGTAACCCATTAAATCATGAACTGCAGACTTGACTGTTTAAATATATTTTTATCAAGAAATGAAAGCAGCAGCTATGAAAAAGCTCCAGATGGTTCAATATAATTGCTGATTTAAATAGCAACTCAGGTCCTTAGTTTAAATCATTGGCCATCTATTCAAGATAAACCTTATTCTCAGCCCTAATGTTAAAGAGTCATCTATGAATTGGTTCATATCAGAGCTACTTTTACTCTGTGACCCTGATCTCCCACTGTTGCTATGTGGTCCAGGAACCATATAACTCTCACAAATATGAGAAGAATGAGCATAAATTAGAAGTTAAAAGTCCAATTGCTTGCCCATGACTGAAACTTTATTGTATAAGACTGTAGCGTGACCATGAACCTATCATCTTTAGTAGTCTCTTATTAATTTCTTTGCAGTAAAAAACAGATTAAAAAGTATAACACACTTTCAAAAAACAGATCTGCTTAAAATGTACAAATAATGTATGCAGTATGCATATTAAAGTCTAGATATTGCTTTTAATACAATTTAAGAACTATAAAGTACTAAGAATATGCTGAATGTATTATTAGATGGATAGCTAAATAGATATCTCAATTCTAGGAAACTGACATTAATGAAATTACATTTTTACAGTTATACATCTCAAATATATTTTCTCTCCCACCCCCATATTTCTTTTATGGTACAGTGTAAGAGGTTTGCAACTACCTTGTTATTAATGAGCACTAGGTATTTCAGTTTTAACAATGCATGGATAAAAATTTGGCTGGAGAATGACTGAGACTTAAAAATCCAGCAGTAGAATTTTTGCAAAGTACACACAGGAGATTGTGCCAAAAAGGAATGGAGAATATTTTGCCTGAAGAAAGGAATGATGTGCAGCTGACAGCTTTGAGCAAAGTGAAAGATATGAGAAAGGTATAATCAGAGAAAACTACTATAATTTTCCAGAACAAGATGAGAAGATTGAAAAAAGAATATTTAACAAGATAAAGAAGCACACAGTTCTTGAGGGTTTTCATATCAGCCCATCCTTACTATGGGGAGAAATCTAGTGCCCCAGTATGAAGCTGGAGTGAATCCTTTCTTTGTCTTGCCTGCAAAGTGGCTAAAGTGACTAGGAAAGTTAGTTCAGCTCAGTGACTGATTTTTTTCATAGGTCTTCTTTGGCCTTTGCAAGAAGAATAAACAAGAAGGTGAACCTACATGCAGGAGAAACTTCCAGATGCTCCTCTATTTCTTTTGCTTCCTTACCACATTTGCCTCACAGGTAGCCTGGGAGCTGGACTGTGCAATACAACTGAGGACAGCTTCCCTCTCTCACTGGATCCACCTATTTTGTTTCTAGTGGCATCTCTCTGCCTATGGAGATCTGTCCTAGATAATTGCATCATACAGAAATTAAAAGGCATTCTTTAGCCTTGATTAATTTTATGTAAGTATTATTCATGTTAATTTCCACCTCTGAGATTCATATATAGTGCCTCTTCTCAGTACTATTAAAAGTATAAAGTGCAAGCATCTGAAAATACTATTTCTGATCTTCATTCTTTCTGGTGCTTTAATTTTTTTTTCCCCTTGGCAGGACTGACAGTAGGACTGGGATCTCTTGTATATTTTATTAGTAGACCATAAAAGCAGTAGAATATGTATGAAATTAAAGACCTGTTAAAATAGGCTGGAACACAGATCAAATAAAGTTTCTGACACTAATATTGTCTATGATAATGACTGTGACAGTATGGGAGGGTTGATGTTTCTGAAAAAAAATTGCAAAACCAGAACTCTTTAGCCATTAAAGTGTGGCTCCTCGTTTAAAAAGCAAAGAAGAAAGTGTGGGTGAAGGATGAGACAAAAAGTGCAACATCAAAGGTGTTAAGTCTAAGTGAAATGCTTGTAATTGAGTAAAATTCATACATGTTTCTCATTAAATAAATTAATGCCCAGTTAGCAAAACATGGCCTAATTTTCAAGCATAGTATCTGTTTCAGGGCACTGAAATTTCTCATCTTAAAGCTCAAGTCAGTACAAAGTCCTAGACACTGATAATTCATGAGGATATTCGAGGTAACCAAATGGAGATTTGTCCATGTTCAAAATATGGATTCTTAAAGACAATTTCTGGATCAGCTATCTCTACCATCTATTCTGTATTAGCAGTATCTATCGGTGCCTATACACGAGCAGAGAGGCTGGAAATCCAGCACATTGGATGACAATTACCACGCTCCAGCAGCCTCCTGCGTCTCATGTATCAGTGTCTCTGTGCTTCAAAATGCTGGTGGCGGCACTTTATTTAAAGCTTGTTTGACAGGCTTTAAAGTGCCCCTGCCACCATTTTGAAGCTTGGGGATGCTGATAAATGTGACGCTCTGGGGGCTTTAATTAGAGAACCTCTTGGAGCCACTGTAATTAAAGTGCTCTCCCCCCCTCACCTTCCTGGATCACATATATAAACGCCTCCTATATCTTTGACTTACCACAGATCTGTTTATTGCCACGTTGGCTGTCTCAAGTGCATTTTAACAAACTAATTCCTGTCCTTACAGTGGCAGAAATTGACAGTGCCCTTATTCCTCTCTTTTACCTGTAACAAATTAGGGTGTTCTTGATGTTTTCAGGCAATGTGTAGGCTAGTTGTGGATGAGAGTTGCAGCTTTAAAAATAGGTTAGACAAACATTTCTATAGGGATGATCCTGCCTTGAGCAAGAGGTTGCACTATGACCTCCTGAGCTCCCTTTCAACCCTACTTTTCTGTGACTATGGTTTTTTCTAATTGCTAGTTAAAGAGGTTTTCCAGTTACCAATGACCCCTTCATTCTTGGTCTAGTTTTGTGCTAGCAGCT
>NW_005841859.1:1579486-1587289 GCF_000455745.1 Alligator sinensis | reverse complement strand
TTTCCCTTTCCATATCTGGTAGAAAACAAAGAGACTTCCTATTACTTTTAGTCCAAGGTCCCAAAGAATACATATTCTTGCATTTTCCCATTATAATCGTACCATTTTTTTCATCTCACCCAGCATAGCAAGCAACATCTCACAAACAGTAGACAAACCTTAGTTCTCATGTATATGGATGTAAATCCAGAGTAACTCTGTTAAAATTTGCCCATACTTACAATGGTATAATAACAAACAGAACTTACCCACTAAGTGCTGGTTTCTGATCTCTGCTCCCAACACTTCTTTTATTTATTACTTTTTTTAATGCAAAATGTATATGTAGTCCCTGGGACAGGAACCAGAAACCAGGTCACCTTCTTCCTCACTATTAGAGGAATGCTCCCATCACTGGATGGAGTACAGAGTCAGTATTGTCCATGCTCTCCCTTTTGGTTCCATAGATCTTCTCCTCTTTACTGTACAGAGGAACAGTTTCAGCTGGAGGGGTAGATCGGACCTGTTTCCCAGCTGAGTCTATATCCTGCTGGTTAGAACACCTGGGAAGTGGAAGATGTGTCTTTGAAGAGTGAGTCTAAGGTTGAGGTCTTTCAATTCCAAGCCACTAAGCTACTCTATAAAAGGCTGCCACCACCACTTCCAGCTATATATTAAAAGAGGGAGCTTAACATTCATATCCAACAGAACTGACTTTAGTGCCTAAGTCTAGAAAATGGTTTGGGCTGTGTATCTCAGTGTCTCAGAGGCATATAACAAAAGTCTGCAGGTCAGTGCCTAAATCTGGAAGAGAAGGCAGTTCCATCCTCCCTGAAGCAGTTTCTATTGGGTAATGTTGGTGTCCCCCCCAACACACATGCAGCCAACTGTTTTGAATTCCATTTTGAGCCACCTACATTTCCCCATTCATTGCATGTGGAACTAAGGTACCTCATTCAGGTCTGTGAATTCCATATCTAGAGCTGGCAGAAACATAATAAACTCATTGAGCACCAGTGGTTTGGGGAGCACAGGGCTTTACTAAATACTGTAGAGGGGAAGGGAAGGCTTACCTTCCCAGACTACTGCTACGACTGCCCTGGTACCCCTTTTCCTCACCTTCCCCCCTGTCCCTGATACATATGCAATAGGCTCAGGGTTGTCTCTGGTCTGGAAAAGGCTCCCATGTATGTAGGAGAGCACCATTCTGCTTACTCAGCTTGCCCTTTGCTCCCCAGCTGCTCTGGTTAGTGAAGCACTGCCTCTGCTGTGGCAAAGACTCCTAGCAGGTGATTCCAATGCCCTCTCCTAGTTCACACCTGGGGCTGGTGCCCTGCTCACTCCGCCCTAGTTATGATACTAGGAGCTGGGCACCTAAAAGCTAGTTGTGGCGATGCTGAGTACTACCACAGCTAAGTCCCTTGATGTATTTGGGCCCAACTGACTGCATTCCCTTTAAACTCAAACCTGATAACCTAACCTATTTTTCCCTTAACTTAAGGATTCACAAGCCCCCTCATTTCTCTCCAATTCAAGCTCCCATACTTATTGCAGAAAAAAACAAACCATTCCGCTTCCTATTACTCTTTACATAGATCAGAAAGCTCTAGCATCCTATGGCGTGTGTAGATGAAATGAGGGACGTGTGTGCATGACACTTTAAAGTGGGTTAAATGTTTTTGCACCGCTTTCAAGGCGTTGATGTTTGCATGCATTGGCGGTGTATTGTGCATTAATTCCAGCCATTGTAGCACATCTGGTGGCATAATGCTCCTTAAATGACTTTGGGGCGCAGCAAACTAAAACACCTCTGAGGAGTTTTAGTTTGCTTCTGTACAGCTGCAGAGCAAAGCATTGGGCTCCGTGCAGCTCAGGGGCTGTGCAGGCAGCCTGGCAGCAGCCCAGGAAGGCAGACTCCACTAAAGAAAAACAAAAAAAAGTGGTGTTATCCCTGCCCCAGAGCCTGTCTGCCTGCATGAACTGTGCAGGGACCCAATTCTTCTCTCTGTGGCTGTGGTGCCCCCTGGGACTGCCTGAGGGTGGGTACTGCTTGTGGGGGGGGGGGGGGGGCACTGCTGCCGTGGTGGGAAGCACCAGCCCCCTCCCCCTGCAGCCCAGGGACTGCTCCGCCCACCAGCAGATTGCCCTCCCCTCCCTGCTGCCAGAGAGGCATTTATGACACAGGTGTACACAACACAGGGGTTTACTTCACCCTAAACTGAAGCAGTGAAAAAACCCACGACTTCAATTTGGGGCCTGCCCCGTTTTGTCTACATGTGCCCCTAAGCTTTATAACATCTTCAAACCCTCAGAAAGTGTCCATGTTCAGATTCAGAAACCTTCAACCTTCTACTGGAGCTCCCCAACAACTCTGTTCTTCTATTTATAATCTCTAATGGGTTTAGCAATCCCTTACTTATTGCAGAAAGAGAAAAAGAACAAAGCAGGAGCATCATGGAAAGGTTGCAGTTGCAGGGAGTCCAATAATTTGCTTCTTTAATGAAAACAGCTACACAAAAGCCTCTTTTTTTCTGTGGCATATAGTTTATGCTCTTCTAGGCCAGGGGATCCAAGTGATGGCCAGATGTGTTTCCATCTGTAAAGGTTGTCACACTGAGAATCACCTGGTGGCACCAAGTAGAATTATTCCATGTCTACAATGCAGCTGACAAAAGTGTTGTTTTATTAGTAGGATATAACTTCATTTGCTTCTATTGACTCCATCACTAACTGCTTAGTCTGTATATTTCATTGCTGGTGTTTGTATCAATAACAATTAACCACTGGATATAATATGGGAAATGAGATCAATCAGTTGTTGAAGTTTTCCCGCAAACTTCATTTGTATTTGCATGTTTGTTTGCATTTTACCATATGGTATTATGCTATAAATGGGTCTGCCTTAACCTACACAAATAAATCAAAGATATAAGAATAAAAAAATGTAAACATAAACACATGGCTGAACAAATTATGATGCTAGTATTTTCTTCACCCCCTATAGAAAGTCACAGAAATGTTTTTTTATTCAGCATTGCTGTAATGTGAATGTAATCAGTATAACAGTACATGGAACCAGAGAGCAGTCTGAAGAGCTGTGATGTCTGTTAATTTGAACTACAACTTCCAGAAACCCTTAGGGACTGGGGAGCAAGGGGAATAGGAAGAGGAAGCTGGAGGCTGGAGTAAAAGGAAGGGCTAGCAGTGTGCCATGAGAATCTAGTCAGTCAACACGGAGTAGTGCACAGTGGAGCTGCAGATCTCATTGGCTTGGTCAGCCAGGACTGTGGACATGGACTGAGACCTGGGGGCAGCTGCAGGCTGCTGTTTGAGTGCTTTAGGGACTACAGTCTTGTTTGACCACCCCTCCAGATGTGTGGTGGGGAAGTCAAGGCGCTGAGTCTGCTACCACAGTTTTAATATTTTTTTACCTTTTACCTATTCCCTCCATTCAGCCTGTTGGCTTGTGATCCTAACTCCTATGATTTTATATAAAATTGGGAACTCCCCCTTGCTTCTTGTGCCAGTTTCTGAGGCACACTGTACTTTAAGGAACTTGTGTTGAAGTGACATGAACATATTATTACGGCATAAGAGCGGGGGAAGAAGGTCATGGAGAGGAAGTGTTTAGTCATATACTAACAATGCTTCCAGGGAGATTAAATTTCTTTCAGATCCTAACATTCTCAGAGGGATTATCATGCTGGTAAACTACCACTCTTTTGCTTGCTACTCACATTTCTTTAGCATTTGCTTTGACATATCTCTATTGCACAGTACATTTTCCAGTGTCAAGTTAAGGATTTTCTATATGCAACCAGAAGTTCCTGACTTACACCCTAGTATCCTGTTTCCTTATCTTACTGCTTGTTATGAACACTAAATGCCAGATTATGGAATCCTCTTCCAATTGATGAACACTTACTCATGCAAGTTGTCCCATTGATAGCAGTGGAAGGGCAGCCTAATACAGCAAAAAAAGTATTATGTTGCATATATTTTGTGGCAAATTTTCAGAAGGAAGCCTCCATTTTAATAGCTACATTTTACACCTGATAACTTTGAATTTTGGCTAGTATATCTTATTTGCAAAGGCAGATGTTACTGTGTATTCAGTAATAAACCAAGTATTCAGTGATATGAGTATTTAAACTGGAGGCTGCTGTTCATATTTTGGTTGCAAAAGTATGTATGCAGATTTGTGCCTACAATTTGTGCCTACAAAAGTTAGAAATTTCCCTAGGTGAAATACTTTCATTACTGTGCATTTGGAGACAAAGTGAGATATGTTGTATGAGAATTTTTTTTTCTTTCATGTACTTATCAAACATACAACAGAAGTGATATTTATTGACTTATCCTTTTAATTCCCCAATATTTTAATCATAATATTAAATATAGCTGGTCAACATTTTTAAATGAAAGTGCTTTTCATCAGAAAAAAAATTGTAGAAATGGAAATGTTTCCCAGGAAAATGTCAATTTCAGAAAAAAATGGCAAAATATTAAAACAAATTGAGTTGACTTTCTAGCTTAATTTAATAATGTCAAAAATTACTTGCAACTTGTTTTACAGTATAACCTCATAAGTCTGAATAGGAAAAAAACACTTTTTAAAAATACATTGGGGAGTAGCAGTGGGTGGTACTGGAGCAGCGGAGGGGGAAGCTTGCAGCGGCAGCCACCGCCATCCACCACCCTGCGCCGCCGCTCTGCATACGGCCACTGCTCTGGTTTTAAAAATCCAGAATTTTCAATTTTCTGGCAGTTGCTCAGTCCCAAGCATGTCAGATTTATGAAGTTATACTGTATTTTATTCCACTGACTTTTAGATTATACTAATAATACACCTTCAAGAGCAAACTGGATGCTTATCTTGCTGGGATCCTATGACCCCAGCTGACTTCCTGCCCTTTGGGCAGGGGGCTGGACTCGATGATCTTCCGAGGTCCCTTCCAGCCCTAATATCTATGAAATCTATGAAATCTATAATGTTCTTTTTTATAAATATATGGCCTACATATCTGACATTTAATATTTAATATTTTCATAATACTTTGTCATTATTAATTTGGAATGGTTTGATATAGAAATCAGTCTTCTATGGCATGTAAATTTTATTTTCTGTTCAGCTTTAATACATGTAACTGCACAAAGTTCAGGTAAGTGCCAAAGTTCAAAGCTTGGTCTAGATATAAATTGAAACGCTATTTATTCAATTTTATTATTAATTTTTCACAGCATTTCCTGTAGGGTCTGCACTAGAGCCTCCATTTGGGGCCAAATTTAGTTAGACCCTGCATACACATATAACAACTACTTCAGCTTCTTGAGGATTGGTAGCTGACACTTTCCTCTCTCTGTCACTTTAGGAAATGGCCAGGGACCTTCATATTCTTCTCAATAAGCCATTCAGAATTTGTCCATCAGATAACCTATATCTAGGCCACTTTGGGGTGCTAGAAATGAACAAACAGATTTGGCCATGCTATTTTATTATTTCTTGTTCAGAACTCAACCAGGAATCAGAGATGGAATAAAACCTTTTGTTCCTGTACTTGTCATAAAATAGGTGAGATCTGAAAAACAGGGGTGTCTTAGTTTTTTTTCTAAATTAATCCATCCATTTTAGCTTATGAATGTCCCTCATCAACAGGAGCTTTGCTATGCTAGTCTTGATTTCACTTTCATTGAAGACACATGTTATCAGCTAAAAGAAAGTTTACTAGTGTCTTGACTTTGAGATTAGTTCTAATGCGCAATTCATTGAACACATTTAATCTTCTAAATTCCCTGCTATTGATTTGCAGAAGAGAAGCTTATGTCTACTGACAGAAATTTATTACTATAGTTCAAATTGATGATAACCCTTGTTCTAGCATATTGTGGACCAGAGCCTTTTCTATTTTATTCACATGCACTTTAAAAGTTTGCATCAGTGTAGAGTCAAAATAAGCCCTCCCGGGTGAAGTGTAGTGGAATGCATGAAGCTTTGAGTTCTAGAAGAAATATATAGTTTAAGTGTTGCTGTTTGCAGAGCCATGATTTAATGGTGTTTTCAAAAGATGCCAGCAGGTGTTTTGATAAATATTTGCCTCTACATGTGCCATAATGAGACTAGTAATATTTGCTTCTGCTCTCAAAACACAAGGGGGCACTTTAGGATAAGAAACATGCAGACGATGCTGTGTAGGGTTTCAAGGAGTTCAGCTGTAGAAATCAGCTTTTCTAAATCTTCAGATTTGGGTTCCATAGACATAGAGGTTATCATAAGCACCAGGAAACCTGTGGTCCAGGGTAATAGGTACAGAAACATAATAATATAATAATACAAAAAGCATATTAATACAGAGTACACGAACAGAAAAGGACAGAAAAGAAACAAATGATACCAACTGAGAGCTCTGGGGTATTGTTCTCTAAAATGTTTTTGTTTAATTTAGAAACACATATGCATCAATTAACATCGATCAGACAATATTTCAGTTCACACTTTTAATGCTCTGTGAATTAGTGCAGCCTTCTGTACCATGGCAATAGAATAGATTTAACCTGTATCTTGTTTGATAATTTATTTTATTTCCAGCAGAGAATCTAAAAGGCAGCCTTAGCAATATGGAATAAACAACTATATTGAACAAGGAGCAAGCATCGTGGATATAGTCCATGCAAGAATGACTGTAGGTGGCAGTTAAAATTTTTATCTTACCATGAATACAGTGCAAGCAGCCTCTCCTTTTTTAAGGGAGGCTTTTAACATTTTTATTGTTATTCTACTACTTTACTACAATACAACATCAATTTCCATAAGAGTGCTCAGGAATAGGCATCCTGTAATCATTCAAAAGTCAGCAAAAGCTACTAGATTGCTTGCATTGTGCCTTTAGTTTGTGTTAATTTCAAGCATACAGGAAAGTTAAACCCAGAGGAAGACTGATCCACATCAATGGCTTTGTTCATGATAGGATGGCTCTTGGGAAAGTTATATAGGAAGTGGAAAATGTTAACCTATCAAAGCATTTCAGCATGTGTGCCTGATGCCCTCCAGTGTGTTGGAAGGAGTGTGGAAGGAAGACTCCCCAGGAGGAATCTTGACTGACTTAATCATTATTCGTCTTGGCGTGGCACTTAGTAAAGAGGCAGCTACAGCATCACAGGAGAGCATGCTGTGAGTTCCTACCTCCAGGCCTCAGCAGCTCTAGTATCATAGCCTTAACTTTGTAACATCACAACTCTTTTCAGGCAATAGGAGATGTATGGGCGGAGGAAGAAATCGGAGCTTGTGCTCCTGGTCCCATTGCTGCTGGTCCCTGTACAGTGATGCACAAAGGAGCGGGAAGAGTTGCTCACAGCTGTGTTTCAGTCTATGGCAGAATCACTGTTGTCATATCTGGAAACTAGTTAAAGATGTAAAACACTGATTTTCCACTTCTGTCTACAAGTATCAGCAATGGCTGCCACGATATGATTCCAGAATAACAGGTCAGAGCTGCCTTTTGGAGGGCTGCATGGATACAGAAATGTTCTGTGTATGAAAATGAAACTAAATCTATGCAACGACAGCAGCAGGGAGAGAGAGAATCCCTGCCTACATGGACTGCAGTGTGGTGGTGTATCTGTTTATGCCGTTCGTATTGGCAGTTGTTTATGTCTAGAATAGTATAACCATGGGATTTTTATTGGCTGCATGTTGTCAACTGAGTCTTCCATGCTGCAGCGCGCTGCGAATTATGTCCCTGATCCAGCAAAACTTTCAAGGGCATGTTTAACAACAGGACAACTCACATGCTTCAGGTTAGCATGTTTGAGCGCTTTGCTGATCAG
>NW_005841859.1:1550427-1579455 GCF_000455745.1 Alligator sinensis | reverse complement strand
CTGAATCAGGCTAGAAGTGCTTTGCAGACAGCTACAGTTCTTTCCTCCAGGTTTTACAGTCCAGATGATTGCCAGATAACTTAGGCAAGGAGCAATTCAATAGAAATCCACGGAGCCATCTCCCCTCTGCTAGACAAATGCTCTTGCAACTGAATGTCTGTTGAGAAGCAGCAATACATATTTTCCACATGGTTTATGAGGATTTAACTGTGGCAAAATTCCTATGAGCCATACTTAAATGACCTTCCTGTGGTCACAGATCTCTCACTCCCTGGTATTTATTTCCTTCAGATATCTGAGAGAAAGCAATCTGATCTGCTTTTCCTTTTGAAAGGTGGAATTGTCTATGCACAGTATCTCTCAGTACAGGATAAGTATCTGTCAAATGGGTAAGTAAAACAAAAATAAAAAGAACATAGCAGCCAAGAGCTACTGGTAATTGTTGTCAATGACAGGACACTTTCTCTGCACTCAGATTATTTTATTTCATCCCTAAGAATAGGAAGAATATTAAAAAGGTTCAATTTGGCAGTTTTCACATTTCTGCCAAAGCATAATGTCCTCTTCAGATTTTCTACCGCCTACTCATGGCTTATTCCCCATCTGACACTTGAGTAATTGTTATAAACCATTTCCATCTGTGATTTACTTTGTGTTTCCTATTGCAGGTGACAGTTAATGTATCTTGTCTGCTGCTATGAAATCAACAAAAATGGTCTGGAAAAGCTAAGAACAAATGTTTGCCATGACTGGGGAAGCATAGGTGGCTTTACTTTCTCAAATATTTGCTTTGAAAATATCTCATACTATGATGAAATCCATGATGGGATAATTTAAAGATCCTTTTTGATGAAAACTTGAGAGGTACTTCTAAATGCATATTTGTATATTGCAATCTTTCACTTACAGAAGTTATATACTACAAAAGACAAATAACAATTCAGTGTTATTCACAAGTCAATTTGAAGATCATTATGCATTTTGGTCCAAATTCATTCCTGGAGAAGACCAACAAGAATTGCAAAAGGAATTAGTTTTTTGGCATAATGGGAGTGTGTGTGTGCGCACGCGCATGCACGTGCATGCATGCATGTACATGAGAGAGAGAGATGAAGGACTTGAAAGGCAGGCCACATAAGGAGAGGTGGAAGAAAATAAGCATGTTCAGCTTTTGGAAAAGGCACTTAAGAGGGGACATGATAGCAGTCATCATATAGCTGAAGGGATGTCATAAAGATGAGGGAAAATTCCTTTTCTCTCGATGCAGAGAGTAGAACGTGGACCAATAACTTGAAGCTGCAACAAAGTACACTTTGCTTGAATCTCAAGAAAAACTTCTTCACTGTTAGAACACAGGCCATGGACTGCCTAGGGAAGCTGTGGGAGCTCTTTCTTTGGAGGTGTTCAAGAAGAGGTAAGATAGACATTAGTCAGGGATGATCTAGGAGTAACTTTGCCTGTGCTCTACTATGGGTAGTTCTTATGCTTCTGGGCTTTGCTAGTTGCTGCATGGGGCTGGGAAGAAGTTTTTGTCCTCTCCTATTGATATTCATGTCAGGTATTTTTTCCACCGTCTTCAGAAGCATTGAGTGGTGGCTGAAGCCAAGGCTGGGGATTTTTACTGGGGTGTCCCAGTGCTCGTCCTGGCATTTAAACCCAGAGATTCCTGGGTAGAGGGTCTTGCTTTTCCACTCAGGGTCAGACTTATTGCCATATTTGTGTTCATGAAGGAATTTTACCCCATGGTCAGATTGGTAAGCACTGTGGAGGTTTTGCTTTTCTCTGTAGCAGGGGACATGGCCCTCTTCTTGGGATCTCAAGAGCATATTTTAATGACCTTTGCAGCACCAGGACATTGACCATGATTGTCCCGCTATTTTACCTGTGGCAGGTTAGGGTGCTGTGTTTTGTGGCTGTGTGGTAGGGTCGCCTGTATAGTTTGCTAAGAGGTTAGACAGTGGATATGTATAGGAAGGTTTGGATATGGATGACCATGCATTAGGCAGGGGAGTTGGACTAAATGGCCGCTAAAAGTCCCTTATGCCCAAATTTTCTATGATTCTATGTATGGTAAATAGATAACGATACAGATATAGATGTGTATATGTGAAATAAGAGAATTTGAAACTAATACTTTCTACTGTGAGGAGGAGAAGATATATAAGCTGGTATCATTGTGCATTGCATCAATATGGGCATCTTTTTTGCTATGATTTTGGGACTTAAGAGGTAGTAGAGCATTGCCAGGTGACCTTCTTCTAACTGAGAGAACAGTGGCCATTCCTCATTGTGCTCTAACATTTTGAAGAGCTTTCTGTATTGTATGAATGATGGGTTTGGTTCCATCATTTGCTGTCTCTTCGGCCCCTAAACCCCAGCCTTTCAGTGTTCCTCTAACTGAAGCCTGAATCATATTCTAATAGTCCCTCCATTTGATGAATATCTCAATTTCTGCCAACTGGGGCATAGAGCAACAGATAAATCTGCCCAAATTCCTTGACAATAATTCATTTCTGGAATTCAGTGCACTCTGCTGATGTTGGTCAGATGTCCTCTAAACTAGATAAAATTGCCCAGGGCATATCAGCCCACTGTGCCCTTGAATAAACTATTCCTTCCTGAGGCACGGGATTTCTCCATGGTTCTTAATACCTGTTGCCTACATCCAGGCACAAGATTGCTGAAGATGAAAAAGAATAACCAGCATCTGAATTTAAAGGCTGTGGTAAATAAAACACTTTTCAGAACCAGTATATCTAAAAGTAGTTTTAATTTCAGCCTTAATTTTAACTTCAGAATGACTCCAGCATTAACATCAATTAGGAAAATGCACAGTTATCCTTTTCCCCTTTAGTTTCTTTGCCCCTCTATATATTCAGTATACTTAATTTTTGCTATAATTCTTGGAAGTATTTTAATAAGTATTTTAATTAAAACCTGTCTTAGAAGTTTTCAATGGATTTAGTGAAAAACTGTTGGCATCTTCAGGCTTTTTTTTTCCCTCTTGCTTTCCCTGAATATGTTTCAAGCCATTATTTAAAATGGATAGTAGAGAATAATGCACCTCTGAGATATCCTCAGCAAGTAGCTGCTCAATCAACAGAATGACAAAATGATGGTGCTCTACTTGAGAGGCTCTCCAGCCTGCAGTAAAAGAGCCATAAAACACTGTAAAAAACATTTTAAGCACTACAATTGTATGCAGTACTACCAAAAAGAAGAGAGCAGATTGGGCTAGTTGAAAGACAACTGAAACATAGCCCAGTCCTTGTCCATTGCTGCATCTTTCCCCCATTAAAAATCAGCACTTCTTTCATTTATTCCACATTATGCAAAAAATAGCTAATTTAATTCCACAGTGCACACAGAGGTGTTATTCGTACCATTTCTACAAAAAAGGAAACAGAGGAATCAGTGCCCTAAGGATCAAAATTTGTTAGTCTCTGTCATTAAGTAGTTGTGCTCAGGCCACTAGAAAATGATTCATTCTTTGTCAAAGCCTTAAACTGGTATACACTGGGGCCACACAAAGGAAGAACTTTTTTTGTCCCTGGCAGGATAAAGAATGGGTAACACACAACTCCTTTTCCCTGTTCCCCACACTTAATTGAAAAGTTCAGGAAACCAGTGCTAGCTATGATGGTTAATAGGTGAGTGAGTGCTACTATAATTACTAGTGAATTCTTAGGATCTCAGAGCAGAGAGAAAACAGAGGAAGAATAATGACTTAGAGAGCAGAATTCTGTTGCCCTTTGTGAGCCCAAATGGCACTTACCCAGCTGTGTAAGTGATGGCTTTTGAACTTCTACACAATCTGCAATTCTATTACCCTTGATGATGATCATGATGAGCATGAGTGCTTTGGTATATGCATGGTAGATGACACACTGGCTTAGCAGGTATGTGGCTGTGAACTTGCATGGCTGGGAATAAATTATAGAAAGAAAAAAAAAAGGAGGAGGGCTCTCTTGTATATTAGCTTAAAGAGGTCAGTGGTTAGGTTAGTTGCACGGGAAGTAGGAGACCTGGGTTTTAGGTCCCTTTCTCCAAGAGAGATTGAACCTGCATTTTCCTGACACCCAGGAAAGTGTTCTAAATACCATGCCACAGTCATTTCCCCATCTTTTTAAGGGTGAGCCACTGCACCTTGCATTTAATAGTCACTGAATAAACTGGTTAGAGTACAGTGGGGAAGCTTCTGCCCCCTAGGCGTGGAAAGAGCAGTGGATTCAGTCTAGGATCTAGGGTTTGCTCTCTACCAGAGTAGCTGCACCCATCTTAGTGAGCCTAGTTTGCTCTTTACCTACTAAGCCTACATACCTCCCTCTCTTGGATGCCCACAGGGCCATCTTCAAAAAGAGTATGGGGGTAAATGTTTGTATAATGTCAAGCCTGTCTTGGTGGGTAGAACACTATTCTAAGAAATCAGAGAGATGCAGATTCTAATTCTCTCTGGGTGAGAGGGTCTTAGAACCTGGGTCTCCTGGGGGAGTACTTTAATCACAGAACTATTGGGTGTGTCTACACGAGATGTTTACTATAGTTGCCTAATTAGCTCCATAGTAAATGTCCCAGTGTCTACATGTGCAGTACTATTAGTATGGACTAAACTAGTTAACTCTTCCACAGATTAGTACTTGTAAATATAAGTATTATCCTGTGGCAGAGGTTTTGCTCCACAGCAATGCATGTTTAGATGCTGACGGGGCTGGCCAGGCACAAGAATACTTCAGTGAGGGGGCTACCTGCCAGCTAGCCCCACACTGAAGCACCCTTGTGTCCCAGGAAGCCTCTCCACAGCATATTGAGCTAGGTCAGAGCAGCCCTGGGCTGGTAGGTTGACCCCAGGGCCCCTACCAGCTAGGGATGCCCTGACCTGGCTCAATGTGCTGTGGTCCCAGGTGTACATTCAAATGCAGCACCAGGAGCTATAAACTCTGGTGTGATATATGTCAGAGCTTATTGCTGTCCATTAATAGCATGTGTAGTTGCACCCAGTTGGTATACAACACAGACAGGTACTTTCTCAGCTATCTAACACCTGCTGATCACATTTATTCATCTGATTGTGTTTTTGTGACTTGAACATCAACATTGGGTCTGCGTATGTTTCCGAGCCAGTGAGGAGCCTACTGAGCATGCTCAGTATACATGCATACACATACATATACACATTACCAAGGCAATAAAGAATAGTAGTCAGGAACTGTAAGTGTTTAAAAGGCCATTTATATATAAAGGAAAATAGGTTATATATATCACACAGCTGCTCCTATAGTGACAAGAGATATGCTGTAGTCATCATTCAGGAGTGTGGGCCAATGAACTATTCTATAGGTGAAGTATGTATAGTGAAATCCTGACCCTATTGAAGTCATTACAAGAAATCCCATTTATTTCAATAGGTTCAGGACTTCAGCCCCAGAATATAGAATGCAAACTAGGATTCAAAGCAGCTGTTCCATATGCTTGCATGTAACTATTTCAGTGTGACTTTTTTTTTAAGGGCTGATGGGGGGGATTAGCCTAAAATCCAATAAGTAATCAGAATGGCTTAGGGTATTATTTGTGTCACTTCATTGCTATCAAAAAATTGCACCTTTATTTATTTATTTATTTATTTTTACACTTAAGACTATCTCTTTTGAGATATACTCCTTTGAGTGTCGTCCCCATCCTTTGCAGTCCTTCATGACAGCAATAATTTTAAAAAGATACAGGAAAGCAAATAGGTGGTCTCTCTTTTCTTTTTAAGAACTCCTGTGGATAATCTACAAATACTTTTGATTCTCTGAGTACAGTTACTTTCATCACAGGCAAAACCTTCACACCTGGCGGGACTCCATCAAATGCAGAAAACATTCTGCTCCATTATTTCTAGTTATATATTATTAACACTTGTCTTTTAAAATATGCTGCTGTTACAATAATGATGGTCTGATCATTACTAAATATTTTAATTGTGTTGTTTATATTGTAATACCACCATTACTATGTAGCACTTGCCTGTACATTTCCATCTACTAGTTGCTGTGTAATTATGCCTTTTCTTTGGCTTTACTATTGTAGCACAATGTCAGTGATGATGTAAAACATTGGAAACCTTAATGAACTCCTTTTTTCTGTGCTCTGTGCTCCTAATATTTGTTCTTACTTAGATATTATATATATATATTGTTGTGGTGCGAGTGCCCTGCACAATCCCTGCCCCCTTAATGCCCCTTAGATCTGGTCTCCAAAGAGGCTGCCCTAAACTTACCAAGAAGAGAGCCTGGGCTGGAACTGTGTGCGGCACAGCTGCACCGATTTATAAACTCTCTCGTAGTTTGGGTACACGGCACACGACTGATGATATCAGCCAGGCACGCTGCTGTGAGAGATTTAAAAGGCACCAAGGGTGCCAGGGAAGAGGAGCAGGAGAGAACCTGCTCCGGTCGGCTATAGCCTGGTGGCAGGGTGTAACAGATTGCCCTCCCCGGCACCATCTTTCTGGTTATCCGCGCCTTATGTGAGGTGCCCTTGGGGCCTGCTTTGTAATTCTTCGGTCCCGCCCTAATCTCACCTGCCACATCTTGATGGAGTATTATTTTTTCTGAGCGGGAGACTGTCTATTATTTTGGGTATGTTGGGGTCTCTCCTATTATGGCTTGACCCCTGTTTTCTCTGGCTAGGCCTCTCCGTCTGAAACCACTAAACAGGGCTTAACTCCAAGGCTTTAGCTTTTTTTTCCTTCCAGTGGCTGGAGGCTCGTGGCCCCCTTTCCTTCTTCCTTATGGAGCCTAGCACTCCCTGGCCCAGAGGTATAGGAGCTGGACCTACAACTAGAAAGCTGCGGGTTCAAAACTCTAGCGCAACCCTGAATCTGCCTCTGTCAGTCTAAACAAACAAGAAACCCCCCCAAAAGACAAAGTATAACTGCACTCTGGTGCACCAGATCTCCCTGACCTTTTCAAGATAGTCCTTCAAGTACTGGGGTTTGTGTCCCCCAAAAGCTGTGCCCTCACTGGTGCTGGGGTACCCACTCTGTAGAGGGTCCCCCAAATGAGGCCTCCTCTGTCCCCTAATAACCTCTCCCAAACCTCTGGTTCTCAATACCCAAAAGAAATATGGACAGTCCTGTCTGGGTGCAATAACTGCCCTCAATGAAATAATAATAATAAAAAAAAAATGTGATCATGTCATCTTATGTTTATGCCGGATTCGTGTTTTGGATCCCATCCATTGGCTTCCAGGGTGTCTGCTGTCTCTGAGGGTTTCTATGGTCCCCTCTTCCAACTTTTGGACCGCTTGCCAAGTCTCTCCCTGGAGCTTTGGAATGCACTCCCTCCCCTTCAGCTGCCTGCTTCCCTACTGCTGTTCTGCCCTGGGTTCTTATAGTCCTTCCCCTTCCAGTCAGCTGACTAGTTGGCCAGGCCTAGCTATTAACCTCTTCCACACTAGTTCTCTGGGCCCAGAAGGTTTGGGCCTTAAAGGGACGGGCCTGCTTTCTAGTGACAGGGCTAGGGTTCCCTGTTACACAGGGACAGTGCACCGATAAGGAAAGCCAGAGAAAGGAGGACTCCATCTGGGGTTGAGATTAAATTAGAAAGAGAGAGCCGTGGAGTTTGGCTCTCTGGGGAGTGTGAGATCTGGCACTAAAACAGAGGAGGTCACCACTGCAAAGCTTTTTACCCATTTTTTTTATTAAAAAAAAAAAAAAAAAAAAGAATGGGAAGAGTGAAAGAGGCCAAGAGAGCCACTTAGCTCTGCTTTGGGGAAAAAAAGTAGCCCAAGGCACAGAGATCACTTCCAAGAGCATTGATGGGACTTGGATAGAGAGCTATAGTTTGCATCAGCAGCCAAGAGTCCTAATCCAACATATTCAGTGGTTGGAAAGATGATAGGGTGTAGGGGAGGCAGTGCTCTATGTCAGCCTCAGCAGTACCGTGACTAGAACCCAGACGGGAACCTATATGAGATCTCACTGAACTCCTCCTTTAAATTAACATCAAGGCAAGGCAGAAGAGTTGGAGAAAGGGCCTCACCTGGTAGGTTTTTCCCTTCTCAACAATTCATGGAGCTAGCTGGGAATGCAACAGTGGTGCATTGGCCAGGAATAGTAGAATGGATTAGAGATCCAGAACCAGATGGAAATTCTCATGCAGCCAACTGTAATGGTGCACGCTGACAAAATAGGTCTGGCCCTTTAGGCCATAGGCTAAGTCCTTGAATTGTAACAGTAGCAAAGAGCCCAACAACAAGAATGGCTCCAATGGAATTTAACATTTTTTAAATTGCCGTGCATGACAAAGGATGATGATTCAGTGGCCTACACAGAGGCCTTAGAGTAAACAGCTAATCAAATGGGACTAGACTGCTCACAATGGGCTCACCTGTTGGGGACCCTTGTAACTGATAAAGCACAGACAGCCTATCAAGCTCTCCATAGGGATGATGCCTGTAACTATGAAGTCATAAAGGTAGCAATCCTATATCGCCTAGAAATTACCCTTGAGAATTATAGGTTAGCATTCAGAGCCCATAAGTCATGCAATGAATGGCTTTCTCATGTGCTTTTACAGTGTCTGAGAGATCTATTAAATAAATGGTTACTCCCTACAAGGTATGATCAAGTGAGAGTGATAGATAAGATTCTTCTATTCCTCTGGGATCTAGAGGATGACACGCAGAGATGGGTACGACATCATCAGTCACATAACTGCCAGGAAGCCTTATGTTTATCAGAAGCCTTCATGGTTTCCAAAGGGGAACGAGGTTATGGCCAAGGACCTAAGAGGGAAAAAAAAGGCCCCACAAAAAACAGTCCCACAGGGTGTGGTTTGTTATTGATGTGGAAAGCCAGGACATATTTCAAAAGAGTGTTGTTACAGCCAAGGGTACATAGGTTGGATATTGCGGCCTACACAGTCTGCCAGGGATCAAAATAGAGAGGCTGACTGGGTGGAACCAATGGATTGCAGTTTTGGTACAGCAAATAAGGAAGGTGGCTGGGAATGTCCTATAGTTACAGCCTGGGTAGGGGAGTGAGCAGTGAGAGCAACTGTTGACACTGGATGTTCTCAGTCACTTATTCTAGCTGACCTTGCACCTAAGAGTGGGATTCGTTGGGCTGAGCCACTTGTAATGAATTGTATTTTTGGTGAAGAAAGACATTTTAATAATTGCTATGTACCTATAAAAGTAATGGGATATATTGGGGAATTAAGGGTAGGGCTAGCCTAGAAGCTAGTGTGTGAGATGGTGATTGGTAGGGAGTGGGAGCCCATATACCATGTATTGGATAGAGTACAGGCAGCCAAAGAAGCACAAAGATGTGTAAAGAGGGGCAAAATTTGGGTGGGGGAGCTGGTCACTCTGGATACCACCAGTAATGATGAGGACATCAATCTGGAACAACAGATTGTTGGGGAACAAGTGACAAGATTGTAGGGAACAAGTGACAAGTGCTTTCCAGTTTTGGCAGGCCCAGAGAGACAATCCTCAACTCCAGAGACTGGCAGAGGAAGATCCTCGGGAAGGCTCTTCCTCTAGAGATGTCCAGTATGAGGTAAGAGGTGGTCTTCTATATTGGGTTAGGAGGGAATGTGGAGCTGGAAAAGAGCTACTTCAATTGATAGTCCCGAGTATCTTCCATAGAGTAGTGTGGCAGTTAGCTCATGGCACCCTGGTAGCAGGACATCTTGGGTGGAATAAGACTAAGGCTACGATTATACAGAGCTTCTTTTGACTGGATCTTCAAGAGGATGTGGAACGATGGGGAGCAGCTTGTCCAGAGTACCAGAGAAGAGTACCAGAGAGCTTAGGATCAAAGCCCCTTGAAGGCCCTGTAACAACTCATGCCCATGGTAGAAACACCATTTGCCCAGGTGGCTCTGGACATTATAGGCCCTCTCCCAAAGAGTAGTACAGGGAACCAATACATGTTGGTGATCGTAGACTATGCTACCCATTTTTTCTGAAGTGGTGTCAGTGAGATCTATTACAGCACTGGGTGATGGAAGAATTACTGAAGTGGGTTGCCAGGGTAGGCATCCCCTGGGAGATCCTGTCTGACTAAGGGACTAATTTTATGTCAGGGGTAATGAGAGCCTTGTGTAACACATTGGGCATTACACATCCTCATATGTCCGTTTACCACCTGCAGACCAATGGATTGGTTGAGTGTCTGAATGGTACAATCAAATGCATGATCTGTCAGTGCACCCAATGTGACCTACACAAATGGGATATGTTACTAACACCACTGTTGTTCCTGATATGGGATCCCCCAGAGGAATTGGCCCAGTTTTCACTGATCCAACTGGCCATGTGCCTAGAGGCTTAATGCAGGTGCTCCGGGAGGAGTAGGAGAGAGCCAAAGAACCCTGGGTCAGGGCAGAGAACTATCGCCATGATCTCTGTGACAGGCTACAGAAGACACAGCATCTCATGAATCAAAATTTGAGGGAAGCCCAACAATGACAGAAGGTACGTTAAGGTCATACACCAGAAGTCTTTCCAGGTGTGAGAGAGAGTACTAGTTAGGATTCTGACATCCCTCAATAAACAACTGGCCCCTTGGAAGTACTTTGACAAGTAGGTCCAGTAGATTACGAAGTCCTTAAACCCAGATATTGGCATGAAAACCAGATATATCATGTAAATGTGCTACAATAGGGGTAAGAACTACAAAGTTGGATGATTGAACAGGCTGAAGAGGTAGACAAGTTGGGACCTCCATATTTGGAAACAATTACTAATGAAACCCCTGAAACAGAGGTCCACTTTGGGAAAGAGCTTTCTCTCTCCCAACAACCAGAAGTAATGGGATTGGTTCAATCCTTCCAAGACGTGTTCGAAGAAGAACCGGGGTGGACCCCAGGAGTTATACATAAGATCAAGACCCCTGTTGAGGCCTTGGTCAGGGAACAATGGCGTCCCATTCCAAAACAACTACAGTCAGCCGTGCATGCAGAATTAGTGAAAATGTTGGCACAAGGCATTATATGGCCCTCTTGAAGCCCATGGACCAGTCCAGTGGTACCTGTAGCAAAACCTGACAGCTCACTAAGGATTTGTATTGATTATCACAAATTAAATACACTGCCGACCTTTGACGCCTTCCCCATGCCTCACATCCCACACCTAGTGGAGAGGATTGGGGAAGCAAAATTCATAACTACAACTGATCTGTCTAAGGGATACTGACAGATCCCCATGGCACCTAGAGATTGTGCTAAAAAGGTATTTGGTATACTGTGGGGACTTTATGAATTCCTCCGGATGCCGTTTGGGTTGAACGGGGCAGCAGCCACATTTCAAAGACTTATGGACACCCTATTGTCTTCACACATCTCTCATGTGGCCGCTTACATAGAGGGCATGATTGTTTTTACTAAGACTTGGAACCAACGTATATAAGCTGTAAGGGCTGTCCTAGAGGAGCTCAAGGCAACAGGCAAGACAGCTAATCCAAAGAAATGTATGCTGGTTGACAAAAGAATTAAATACTTGGGATTTTTAGTCAGTCAAGGGATTATCAGACCACTCAAAGATACAGCGATTTCAGGCCCTGAACACCCAATGCCAGATGCATTCTTTTCTGGGTCTGATAAATTATTATAGGCAGTTTATTCCCCGCTTTGCAGAACTAGCGGCACTGTTAACAGATGTCTAATGGGGAAGAGTAATAGGAACAATCAGATGGTCACCGACAATGACTGAGAGTTTTGAAAAGTTAAAGAACACATTGTGTCAGAAAGTGTTGGTGCATACTCCTGGTTTTACAGCCCCATTTGTTTTACAAACAGATACATCAGACCAGGCATTAGGAGCCATTTTGATTCAACAACAAAAGACTGAGAAATGCCCGATCGCCTTCGCTAGCCGCAGACTCAATGCAGCTGAAGGCAGGTATGCCATGATAGAAAAAGAATGCCTTGTGATTTGCTGGGCAATGGACTACTTTGGATATTATTTATTAAGAAAGGAGTTTTTGGTGATTACAAACCTTGCTCCCTTACGATGGCTAGCATGAGTGGATAGCACTGGATAGCACTCGTATTATGAGGTGGGCACTTGGTTTACAACCTTTTAAATTCTCCATAGTACACCGGGCTGGAAAAGACAACATTGTCACCAAGTTTCTCTTCAGGTGTGTCAGGGAGAGATCCATGGGTAAGCAACAACCTCACCACATGATATTGAGAGCAAAGGGAGAAGGAGAGCTTCAATCAAAGTCACCACCAGGCAGCTTAAGGGGGGAGGTGTGTGGTGTCATGAGTGCTCCACACAATCCCTGCCCCCTTAATGCCCTTTTGACTCAGTTCAGAAGGGACCAGGGTCCAAAAAGGCTGCCCTAAAATGACCAAGAAGAGAGCTTGGGCTGGAACTGTGCATGGCACAGCCACTGTAACAGCCAGAACCAGAGGGATTAATAAGCAATAATATGTGCTTCTTGGAAGCATTTGGTATTTTGCCTAAACAGGTAATATTAGTTAATATAAGCTTGCAAGTTTGTAAACTGCAAATGTAACTTGTCTGTCATAAATTTAACCAAAATGATAAATTAGCTGTTCATGGAACTGACTGGGCCTTATAGGCAAAACTGTAGCTATGAGATTAGCTGGCAGGTTCAGCCTTAGCGATAAAAACTGGATCTAACTACTTGGCACACCCAACACATTCCAGGAAAGCATGTCCCAAGAAAGCATATTCAAATGAAGCCTAAAAGGGGTTGGGATTTAGGCGGAGTGATGTAAATTCCAAACCTAAAGGTGCTGCATCATAATTTGCTTATTGGATAAACCCGAGTCTGGGTAGTCACCTTTTATAATAATTTTAACACCTTTCAATCCCATAGGGTAAGAGCTATAGGGCAACGTTATGAGTGGTCCTGAGGCCAACAGACTAACATAAGACTAGGTATAAAAAACACATGCATCAGGTAACCAGCAGGAAGGAGGGAACAGAATGGTCATTTCTGTTCCACGCCTGGACCCCAGACTCCCGGTGTGAGTGAGGATCTGATCCTGATCAAGGGACCTTCCCCGGTAATTCCTCTGACAGTGTCAATCATCGGGGATGCCTGACTTTGCTGGAATCACTTGGCGTGCACCTGGCATTGAGGGACTATCGATAAGTTGCCAACCCATGTCTGTCTATCTGTTGTTTTGAACAGCCCAGTGGCTAATATCTTCGCAGTGCCCAGTTGGCCTGCGACAGATTGATCTATCTATCTATCTATCTATCTGTTATTATTATCTGCTGTTATTATTTACTATTAGCTCTTTATACTGCATTATCTGCTTATCGCATTTATCTTTCTGTTAACTGTTGTGTGTGTGTAAGCTATAATAAATTTGCCTTCATTTCACTCCCAACTTTGCCTCCTCGATCTGAAACTGAATCAAACAGCCCAGTGGGCCTGTGATAAAATTGATACACTCACAGTGCCCAGCTGGCCTGTGACAAGCCGCACCAAGTTTTAAACTCTCTCGTAGCCCAGGTAAGCAGCATGTAGCTGATGATGTCAGCCCGGTGTGCCACTGAGGGAGTTTTAAAAGGCGGGGAAGAGGAGGAGGGACAGCACACCAGGAAGGAACGCTGGAGAAAGGAGGTCCCCAGCTAGGGTCAAGATTAAATTAGACAGAGAGAGCCATGGAGCTTTGCTCTCTGGGGAGTGTGAGATTAGGCAAGGCAATGGTGCCTTTGAAGATGCATCAGCATTCCCGTGGTGCTTATGTGTTTTGTTCCCTTGCCCTGGCTGGTTTTGGGTCAGCAGTGCAGGCAGATAGCATATGTGGGATCATCTGCCAGCACAAAATGATCCCAGACCATACTACCTGCTCGCTTCTGGGGTGTGGGTGCATGTGCAGATGCTGCCTTTTCCCCCTCCTCAGCAGGCAGAGGCACAGCAACAGGAGGAGTGGACTCAGGTGAGCCACTTGCCTCCACAACCTCTACCTCAGCCTCCTCTGAAGTACCTTCTGGGGAAGGAGACCTGGCTCTAGGGGAAACTTGAGGGGTGTGGAGCACAAACTCAGATGATTCCCCCTCCTTCCCCAGAATTTCCCTAGCTATGGCACTCAGCTCCATCTCCATCTCCAGCTCTTCTTCTGGCACTGGAAGGCTCAGCATGGGAAGTGAAATGGGGGTGGAAGAGACTGTAATGCTGGTGCTTCTTGTTATCATGGTGGTGGTGGTGGCGGCATTATGGAAGGGATGCAGACTCAGGCACAGGTAGTGGCACTGCTCCCTTGCTGCCTATAGAACTGTAAGCCTCATGCCTGCTATTTGTAGGAAAGAGGCAGTTTGGAGGGTGGGGAACTTACAGCTCTCCATCTACCCCCTCTTCTGCCCCTCCCTGAAGGCTTGCCAGCTGCCTTTCCAGCATGGTTCATGGTGTACTTCATAGTGTGTTTGCCTTGGTGTGCTGGAAAATCTGCGTGTTCTTCTGTAAAGTAATCTGATTTATGTAATATATGTATATGTATATAATTGTATATGTATTTGTATTTATGTAATGTATGTATGTATTTATGTAATAAATAAAATATATAAATGTATGTAGTATGTGTTCCTCAATAAATTCTATTATAATATGCAATATATACTGTGCTTCCCTGAACAGTGAATGGGATGCACACTGTGAGAAAAAGCACAGCTCTCTTTTCTGGGAGAAAAGAATCAAAATAGACTAACAAAAACAAAAAGAGGATTTGAGAGAGGAATAAATTGAAAGGAATGAATGAATATAATAATAAAATAAAAGGGTATAGAAAGCAAAAGGTACTGATGAATCCCACTTGCTAGGAACAAGCTAGCAATTAGGAAATTATAGCCTTTCTCTGGCTCTGCTGAGATGAGATGCTGGAAGACACACCTCAGTAACTGACCCCAAGGCAGTAAGCTCATTTCAAACAATGCTGCTTTTTATGCTGTTTTTCTGTCCCTCCCCCAGAGCACTGGGATTGGAAGGGACCTCAGGGAAGGATCACAGTCACCGGCCAGCTATACATGTCAATATCAGAGCAGTCCTTCCCCCCTCTTCCCCTTCCTTTCCTTACTTTGTTTTCCTGCAAGCAAGCCTAGCTTTGAAACTCATAATGTTTTGAAATTTACAAAATGTTTCAATTGCCCTTGTTTCATTTTGAGGTTGTTTCAAAGCCTTTCATTTCATTTAGATTTCGCAGTTTTGAGCTTGAAACAAGTCAAAACAAAACACCCAGTGAAATTTTGCACAGCCCTAACAATCACCTTCCTAAAGCTGGAATTTTGTAAAAAAATGGGGATATAAAACCAGGCAGAATATTCTAAACAATTTTTTCTAGGTTATTTTTAGGTGTAAATGGACACTGTATTGCAATTAGCATTATGTTCATTTCATTCAAATATTATATCAACCAGTATGCTAAATCCTACATTTCTAAAATCTAGGGCTAAAATTAAAGTTTGATATCTGAAGAACAGTTTTCCAAGACAGATGACATGTAAGGATCATGTAAATGTGAGGTTCATAACATCATGGTTCTATTGCATATATTTTTAAACCAGGAGGATATATCCATACATTCATGCTCTATATTCTTATCTGTTTTGGTTTCAGATCAATGTGGAATGGAAATACATTTATTTCAGTAGCTTCTAAATACCTTTATAAACTGGGCGAAACTTTTTTTTATGTAGGAATCAATCTGTGGTAGAAGTAGAAAAAGTTGATCATTCCACATTCACTATATTAGTCAGGATTGAAAAACTACCATTGTAAACCTTTATGCTAAAGTACATAAAGCAGCTTCAGATTTCTTCAACTTCGATATTATTTCTTAATTGTCTCATATGGAACACCCTACTTATTCTAAAACTTCAGGCAACTCACATTCACATTCACATGCCCCTTTTCCAGGTAACATTTTGAAAAATAAGTCTGAAAACATTTAAAACTGCCACTTCATTTGACAATATGCAAATTTATGCCAGTAGATCAACTGCATATACAGTTCTTCAGTGTCAGTTTAGATGACTGAAGTTAGGTGCACAAATACCATTTGTCCTTGCCAAGCAGGAAGAATACATGTGGAATGTGGTTTAATTAGGCCACCCTTTTGTTGATGTATCTGGGAACATCTAGTGATCAATGGCTCAAGTTCTAGTAGCAGCTAGTATCAAGTGGAGTGCCCCAGGGGTTGGTCCTGGGGCTGGTTTTGTTCAATAGTTTCATTAGTGATCTGGAAGATGGGATGGATTGAACCCTAAGTAGGTTTGTGGATGACACATAGCTGTGGGGTGCAGTGGGATAGTTGGAGGGTAGGGCTAAGATTTAGAGTGACCTAGACATATTGGAGGGTTGAGTCAAAAGAAATCTCATGAGGTTCAACAAGGACAAATGCAAAGTCCTGCACTTAGGGCAGAAGAATCCCATGCACTGGTATAGACTTGGGATCAACTGGCTAAGCAGCAGCTCTGCAGAAAAGGACCTGGGGTTTACAGGGCACACCTATGCGTTCATTACAGTGCATTAAGTTCTGTGCCTGTAATAACAGGTACTAACTTAATGTACCATAATGAGCACTACTGTGCATTAGCTCAGATGAACGCTTTGTGTGTGATACCTAATGCACACTGGACTAAATCTACCACACATTGGCACATTAGAATGGGTTTTGTCAACCACGCTAATGTGCAGTAGAATTAGTCTACCAGGCATTAAGCATCTTGTGTAGATATGCTCTCAGTGGACAATAAGCTGGATATGAGTGAACAGTGTGCCCTTGTTGCCAAGAACACTAACAGCTTATGGGGCTGTATTAGTAGGAATGTTGCCAGCAGATCAAGGGAAGTAATTCTTCCCCTCTATTCTGCACTGGTGAGGCCAGATCTGAAGTACCGTGTCCAGTTTTTTGGCCTCCACTCAAGAAAGGATGTGAACAAGTTGGAGAGAGTCTAGTGGAGGGCAATGAAAGGGGGCTGTGGCACATGATGTATAAGGAGAGGCTGAGGAAACTGGGCTTATTTAGTCCAGAGGAGAGAAGACTGAGGGGAGATTTGATAGCAGTCTTTAGCTACCTGAGGGGTGGTTCCAAAGAGGATGGAGCTAGACTGTTCTCCGTGGTGAAAGATTCCATAACAAAGAACAGTGACCTCAAGTTGCAGCAAGGGAAATTTAGGTTGGATATTAGGAAAAAATTTCTCACTAGGAGGGTGGTGAAGCACTGGAACAGGTTACCTAGAGAGGTGGTAGAATCTCCATCCTTGGAAGTTTTTAAGGCCCGGCTAGACAAAACCCTGACTGGAATGGTCTAGTTGGGGATGGTCCTGCTTTGAGCAGCGGGTTGGACTAGATGACCTCCTCAAGTCCCTTCCAAGCCTAATTTTCTATGATTATAACATTACAAGCTGAAAAATAATATGGGGTGGGTAATCATTACTTCTTTGAAGTTTCTAATACATTTTTGGGAATGGCTAATGTTAGCTTTCTCCCTTTCCAGCCTGGTTCAAGTTTATTAAGATGACCCCAGCGGCCTCCCATTTCTACAAAGGTTATGGAGCTATTGGTCAAAAGGAATTTTCTTTCTGAGATACCAACCATTGGACACCTGAAGAACTTGGGGTTTCTAAAATCAATTAACCCTCCAATGCTTACTGGCTTCTCTTTTCTCCACAGGTGCCACTGGGCTTTTAGAGCCTTTATAGGGTGCCAATAGGGATACCTGTTCTCCCTCACCAACTTTTCTTTTAGCTGTTGATACTCTGATGATTCAGGTCCCAAAAAAACCTTAAGATACCTCTTATCCTCACAGGACAATTGAGCCTTCCTCAGGATCTCATTCACTAACTGGTCCCATGTCTCACTAATGTCCTGGCCTCTGAACAGGCACCAGTCCAAATCAATAATTTGCACCCCCATCACGTAGCTGAATGAACAACAACAATGAACAACCACCCCTCCTAGGCAGCAAAACACAATATCGTCAACTCCTCTTTGGGCCCTGCCAACGGCACAATACAGTATGTGGCAATGTCTCCTCGGGTCGTTGTCCCTTGGACAACCACATAATCAAAAACAAAACAAACGGCCAGATGCCAACTGTTGAACACTAATTTGTCAGTTAATTAGGTCAACAAACAACACTAAACACGATGATAATTCGGTGTGAGTACTACTGTTAGATGTGGTCCATAACACGAAATCCCTCCAGAGCATGTGCACACTGATTAGAGGTGGGGAGGTTCTAGAATAGCTGAACTTTCTACCTTGATGATGTCTGTGACCCACTTACATGTGGGAAGCTTGCACAGTCAGTTGTGTGGTCCAGTAGAGTGCCGTGTGCTACACTGGAGTGCTGAGAGCACAGTAGTAGGGTGTCGTGTGCACAGGAATATGATTGGTGAGAAGAATGACTGACACATGATGTGATTTTGGTGAGTATTTAGGGAATCCTGAGGCATGATTTGGCATGCAAATGGAATACGGATACTTGAGGGTACTTGAGGTTTGAATGGTGTGCCAGCTTACTTGGTTGGTTATCATACCTGCGTGTCTGAGGCATATGAGCAGTGACTGGAGCAGTGAGAGAGAGAGGGGTGACCTATCGGATTGGATTATAATTGGATACTTACCTGTAAAAGCGCTATTGGATCGGGACCGCGATCATCCATTGGTTTGGTAATTATCACCCTTCCCTCACTCTTGGTCTGAGACCCTCTGAGGGAAAAGGCTGAGGGCCTGTCACTGCAGCTCGGTCAGCCTGTGAAGGCCCCAACACTGCCCTTCGCTGCTCCCTGGCAGGTCTGGTTATGGGACATTGCAGTTAACCAGTGCATATAGTTAATGCTTGATGTTATGTACATTTCCTACTGTGAATCTTGTTTTTGTTGTGATCGTGGGTTTATAATATACTTTTGAACTTTATTGGAGCCTCTGTGTATTTACAAGGTATATGAAGGCAGGCTATAGCTCTGTGTATATCCCTGACCCCAAAATCCCCAAAATCCACCCCTAACAGAGATAACACACAAAAGGCCCTGGCTGCCTGAGGAGACCTAACAACCCTCCTCCCCTTACGTTCCCCATAGGTGGTCAGTGTCCAGGACACCTGGCAGTGTCCACCTTTCACTACAACAACAAAAACAGTGTGTGCTGATACCTTGGTGCAAGCTGAGGTTCCGACTGTGTTAGTCAATGAATTTTGTTAGTCAGTCAATAACAACAATCTTACGTTAGTCTGTTAGTTTAATTAACCATGGTGACTAACCAGTTAAAACTAAGCTCCAACTTGTAGCGAACCCTCCTTGGGTCTGTGTCCCTTGGACAACCACAAGCAGATGAAGCAAAATCACACCATGACCCCTTCTTGGGTCTGGGCAACTAAACAAAGTAATTACCAGTAAACAAATTAACTCTTTAGGAGCCCACCCAGGGAAGCCAAATGAAGTACTGGGGTTTCTAAAATCAATTAGGGCGCAGAGTTGTTAGCCTTCTTAAAGAAATCCAGGGTCCTGAAAGGAAATGGTGGGTTTAGAGGGTTAAATATGGTGGGTTTAGAGGGTTAAATATGGTGGGTTTAGAGGGCATTGGCATATGGCCTGGCTTTACCTAAGGTCTGATAATTAGATAGTAATAAAACACACTAGACACAAAGAAAGGGATAAACAATAATATATTGGATAAACAACACAATAAGAAGTAAATGCCAACCAAAATCCAATAACAACAAAGCAACAACCCCAATACAATACAATACAATACAATACAATACTAACCAACAGCAATATTAAGTCCCAGCCAGGTGGCATTAGAGCGCAATCAGGCTCTCTCATCCATACCACACACTGACAGGCAACTCACTTACAACATATCATACTCACAGAGTGGATTGACTGCCCCAGTCCGCACCCACTCTGGCACACAACACTCAAGACACTACGGGATATTGTCCTCCCAGGACCTCCCCCACACACAACACAACACAACACAACACAACACAACACAACACAAGAGAGAGATACTCAAGCTACACAGGCCACACTGAACCTCCTTGGTCACTCAGCCTGAATGTACTGTAACACACTGACCATCCTCGGTCACTTGACTTCCAGCCTGTATGGCTGCTGCAGTACACACTCCACGGTCCACACACCAAGACTTCATACTCCTCCTCTTCACCTCTCAACATCAATCTCAATCTTACACACACAAACTCATTTCTGGCATGCACTCCTCTTTTGTATCTCAAGATCACTGCACTCCTATCAGTCATATAAACATCGAATCACAAATCAACTAAGCCATCAATCATATGGGAGTCATGAACTGACCATACAGGAGCCTCAGGTAAGCTACGATTCCTGGCAAGGATGTGTTATATAACACAGGGCAACTGCCTATCGTCTTCTTATGAAAGTGAGCCATGACATCGCTGAGGTCATTCGGTCAAGGATTCTACAACCCTTACACCTCTAGTCATGATGTGCATGTGCACCAGCTACATCATAACATCACTATGGGAGGCAAGGCCAAGGAATCAGGTGTCAACACACCCATTCCCTTCACTACCAGTTAATTTTGTGATGTTCATTGTAGTTGTAGTGTGTTTTGAACTGCTGTTTTCTTAGGCAACCTCACTCCTCCCTCTTCCCCCCATCCCCGAGTTCTGTTTCATTGTAGGTGCTTATCATCTGCTCTCCAGATAAAAGGTAAGGTCTGGACTGGCAGGGCATAGGTATAAATACCTTTTCCCCTGCCAAGTCTTCCACTGGCAAGTTTCTCCCTTCTCCCTGCAATGGCTCAGCTCTATGTTGCACTCTATATTGGTCAGCTTCATTCTTGAAACATACTTTCTCCCCTGACCACCTGATTCTAAAGGTGAGCCAACTTCTTCCTCTTTCTGGTCATGAGACAAAGTCCCCATGCATAGAGCCTGTTCTAAGGTCTTTATATTCATTTTGGAGCTTGAAAATGAGTTTTGCATCCATTACTGCTGTAGTTTGCAGTGATTCACAAACTTTCAGTTTGCACAAAATGGTAGGTGGATTACCTATTATGAGTAATTATTAGGTAATTATTACCTAATATTACCTATTACCTACCTATTATGTACACATAAACGGAAGTCAAAGTTCAAATCTTTAAATAATTTTCAAATTAGTTTCCTTCACCTAAAATACCTATGTGCATTTATTTTTCCCTATAAATTTTAAAATCTAAATGACTCATTTTAAATATATTATTTATTAATTACCTTATAAAGTTGCATAATCATATATCAGACAATAATCTATGACTTAGATCAAGTATAAAATCATAACTTTACTATGTCTTGATGCCAGGATTAGAACAATTTTATGAAATTAGTTTAATTTTATGAAAACTAATCATGAATTGAATTAAATACTAATCGACAGAGTGAAGAGTAGGATGATAACACTCTGTTTTACAGAGTAATTTTCTACCACAATGCCATCCTTTTCACTAAATATGTAGTATGCTTGTAATATGGTAACTACCCTACTCTACAGACTCATTACAGTTTTGGGGGTTGGTTAGGAAGTATACACTTCGAAAGTGGCTATAGGCTAAGGCACCACTCACAGACTCTCTGTCTAGGTCCTGCCTCTTGTTGTGTGCTCGGTGCCATTTTGAGGTAGCTACACTTATTTCTAGGAGTTAACATGCTGAATGGGAATGAGAGAGGCATCATTCTGGGTGGCAGTTCCACAGGTGGAAAAGAAATGGTGTAGACATGCCCTAAGAGTGGAATATTCACTGTTGACTTATTTCTAGTCCCACTGAAATCAGTGATTAAATCCCTCGCATCTCAACAGAAACAGAATTAGGTCAATGCTAAACAGTTCTGTAAAACATGATCTAAGCTTTTATGTGACTTTTCTGCATCCAAGTGCATGTCTTTATGATTGTGGAAGGGTGGGTGCTCAGTCTGCTGAGGGAATAAACTCTTCCAGGCTGCTCCTACTTTGCATATTTTCAGCACCAGAAATTAGGTGGCAAGGATGTTTATGCTAAGAAGCAAACTGAAATGGTCACATAGATAGTCACAAAGTCACATAGCCACATCTGCTCTGTTGTGATGCAGTTTTCTCTGGAAGGTGCATAATGTCTTCTCTTCCTTCAGCGGAGAAAAACAGCTAATGAGTTTTTGAAGCATATGAAAATCCATCTACCTTTTTCCCAATAGCCTAGTGGCTAGGGTATTTGCCCAGGAAATGAGAGACTGGATTCTTCAGCCTGATAGGGCTTGAGCTCACATCTCCTACCACCTGCACAAATGCCCTACACACTAGGCTATTAGGCAAAACATGAATGCGTCTTTTACTTTTTCTTTATACTGTACTTTACAATGACGCCAATGTTGCTGTCTCTTGTATAGGTTCAGATAGACACTTCCCTGCTGGATGCTGACATGACTGAAGATTCAGGTAGATGTCCCCCCTGTACTCAGGTGAGCTGTATCCCAGCATGATGGAAATGCCATTTTGCAGATTCAGGAGTTCAGATGTATCTCTACGTGTAGCATTTCCAGTAGGTTATTCTCTTCTCAATGCTTATGTACTCTGGAGGTGTACAAGGCTCCCTATCCCCAAAATGGGAGAAGCTATGGACCTCTATAAAGCAGGGTGGGGTTGGAATATGGTGATGTACTAGGCTGTTGAGAGACTGGAAAAGGCAGATGTCTCCACAGAAAAGGTCAGGCCCAGAGGATCATCAGAATGGACTTTAATGAAATGGTGCAATAGAATGATTCTCCTGAGATGTGATGTTTGGATGAGTGGCCATAGTAACCACAGAATCCCCTAAAGGGTCATCTCGTTCAACCCTTTGTATGAATGCAGAAATGCTGCTCCTAAATCATCCCTGGCCAACGCTTATTCAACCTCTCTTTGAAAACCTCCAGTGAAGGAGATTCCACAACTTCCCAGGACCATCTATTCCATTGGCTTTTTGTTTTAACAGTAGGAATGTTTTTCCTGATATACAATCTAAACCTACTTTGCTGCAATTTCAAGCCATTGCTTTTTGTCCTACCTTCTCAGTCTTCATTATGGCAAGCTTTCAGATATTTGAAGATTACTATCAGGTCCTCCCCTTAATCACTTCTTTGTAAGTTGAAATGGAATCTGGGCAACTTAGTTAATTGAAATAAGAAATAGTTTATGAAATGGTCCCATAATCAGAGACTACTGAGAAACTATGCTTCCTATGAACATTTTTGACAAAAATATATTTTATTTTTCATCAACATTTTTTCAGAGTTTTTTGGGGGGTTTTTATTAATAAATGCAATTAGAATTTTTTAGTTATTTTGTAACCAAAATCTCCTTTTCTTTCCTTTCTTTTCCTTTCTTTTCCTTGATGAAGTACCCAAATATTAATGACAGGACTTTGTATAACAAGTCATTTTTCATTGAATAATAGACTTTTTGGGTAACAATGAGGCCAACACACACACACACACACACACACACACACACACACTTAAAATGCCAGCAAATGAAGCAAAATACAGTTCAACCAGAAATTAGATGCACTTTATATTTTTAATTAGTTATCTGCCACAATTAAAGTGATTTACCTTGTCCAAATCAGGTTGTAAAGAAAATTTTAAATTCTTCAGAACAAGAACAAAATCCCAGCTGCGTTTCAGAACAGGGGCAATTTTTGGCTTTTATTCATGTAATTCAAATTCAGAGTTTTAATTTGTGTGGTCACTTGGCATAAGACCTGTGGTGAGCTCCACTGGTATTTTCTCAGCCATCATATTGGTGGAAGCAACTAAAATTCAAAACAAGGCTCATATCAACTTTGCCTCAAATAATTTGCTCAGCTTTAGTGTAACATATTAGTTTCCCAGAGGCCATAGCGTTTAGTATACCATGCTACAAACATATGCTCTAATCTTATACAAGTGGTACTTTTATTCTCTATAGTGGTGACAAGAGTTAATTACTGTTTACTTTGAAGTTCCTGGGACAGGTCATAGTATCACAAGACATTATTTTAATTCATAATAATGCCTTGTGTTGACACACATATTGTATTATCTTTTGACAGTATGGTGTCAACATTTTATGTCCAGGAGTGCTTGAAAGATTCTATATAAAATAAGTTTTAAGACTATTGTCTCATTTCACGGACTAGGATATTACACTCATAAATCTCTACACATTATGAAAACCAGAAATTTAGCCCCTAGTATTTTAGTATAGACAATGATTTGAAGCCTACTTGAATTTACAGGTGAGATGATAATGGTCTCATCTCACCTTCTCATGACCTACATTTAACACTCCCTAATCACTTGTATATTGTATTGTTATTGAATATCACTGAGATGGCTATTTTAAAAGTCACAATCTTGTGATTGGCTTCCCTATATCCCCTTGTTAGAAACTATTAGTGAACCACATTTCTGCTTTTTCAGGTCATAGTTTATTTATGGGAACAATTGATTTAGCAATACATAGCGGCATCAAACTTTAAATAGATTACACAGTCCATGCTCCATAAATCTTGTTGGTCACATATTCTTAACTTTTCCAGAAAGGCTAAATGTTATTTTTTTCCCACTAGCCACAATAGATGCCCTTCTAGTATTTACATTTAAAATGACTTAATTTTTAGATGATCTGTAGTTGTTTTAATGTAAATTAAAATTTAAAAGAACTTTCCCCAAATATGAATTGAATGCATTCAATACATATGCATTGAAGGAGGTATGGCAGTTACATTACATACTGTGCAATAATACTATTTAGGAAAAATACAGCTTTAACAACAATACTATATTCTCCAAACCAAAGTCATTGTATCATCTGTACATGCTGCCTGCTGAAGAGAATCTACTGAAGGTAATACATTATATATTTTTTATACTTCATTTTAGGTGCTGAGAACTGTATATATCTTTTCTCCTAGTTCTTCACCAGTAACCTTAAAGCTGACCTGAATGAATATAATTTCTCGTATTCATAAGAAATGACTCAGACTCCATGAGAAACATGTGCTAAGAAAACAACATCAACTTTGTGTTGCATGATAAAGGTCTGTATTGCTTAGTGGAAGCTGATGGTGCAAGGAAGAATTCACACATCTTCAGATATCTGTTCATTTGCAAATTTATGCCCACTGTAAATTCTTAAAGACCATGGAAGCCATGTGGTTTTAAAGATAGTTTCTGCCTAGTGTTACGTTATGACCTATAGGTTTCTGTCTAGGGTTTCTGTCTAGGGTTATGTTAACACCTATGTGTTTACTGTAGGTGGAAGCCTGTGGCTATTGTTAGCAAGGAAAGTTTAGGTTGGATATTAGGAAAAACTTTCTCACTAGGAGGGTGGTGAAGTATTCAAACAGGTTACCTAGAGGGGTGGTGGAGTCTCCATCCTTCGAGGTTTTTAAGGCTGGACTCGACCAAGCCTTGGCTGAAATGGTCTAGTTGGGGATGGTCCTGCTTTGAGCAGGAGGTTGGATTAGATGTGACCTCCTGAGGTCCTTTCCAACTATAATTTTCTATGATTCTATGATTCTTTATATGTGATTTTGAACAGGTACTGTTTCATAACAGCATATTTGGAAGTATAACAGATCTGAAGAGTACTAATACTATATGTGTAATTCAGGTTTACAGCTGGTCATTGCATAGGATTTTCATGCTATGTGAAATCCTACAATTTTAAAGAAGTTTCCAGTCCCAATTGAATCAAGACAAGGCAAAGTGGCACCTTAGAAACTAGTTTATTCAGAAAGGCATAAGTTTTTGTAGGTGACAGTCTATTTTGTCAGATTCTATGAATGAAGGTGGCTGTTGCTTACAAAAGCTTATGCCTCTCTGAACAAATTGGTCTCTAAGGCCACATTCACATGAGCGCGAGCATTTGTTTCCCCGGGGACTGGCTCTGTCACGTGCTCTCTGACACATCTGTGGCACCACATACTGTCTGGCTGCACTCATCTGGACATGGCCTAAGGTGCCATTCTGCCCTGCTTTCTGCCTGACTTCAGAATAACATGCCTTATTAGAATGAAAATGAGAAATTCCACAATTTCTCTGAGAAAGCAAATTCTGAAATTTTCCATTTGGCAAAAATTGAACCATTTTGGCTTGATGTTTCCAAAACTAAATGGTGTCCTGAGGACTTCCTATTGGTACCATGATTTCCAAAAATGGCCCAGGTTTCTCTAGGAGTCTGATTGGAATTTTCCTGGAGAAGTGAGGGATGTTTGAGATATTTCCTGCATCTGCTATGGAGCAGGAAGTTGAGAACCCTGGCTCTAGCTGGAGTTAGCAGAAAAACAGGGAGCTGGCAAGCCCTGGGAGCCCCACTCACTTTTCTTCCCTGTTACTTTAAAAAAAAATCTTCAGTTTTGGAAATGTCATCTCAGCTTGATCCAGGGAACATTGAACTAGATGTCAGCAGACATTTCCATTATCCTTGGGCCTGCCATTAAATAATTTCATAGATTTCATAGATTTCATAGACATTAGGGCTGGAAGGGACCTCGGAAGATCATCAAGTCCAGCCCCCTGCCCAAAGGGCAGGAAGTCAGCTGGGGTCATAGGATCCCAGCAAGATAAGCATCCAGTTTCGTCTTGAAGGTGTTCAATGAAGGCACTTGAACCACCTCTGGTGGCAGGCTGTTCCAGACCTTGGGGACTCGGACAGTAAAGAAATTCTTCCTTATGTCCAGCCTGAAACGGTCTTGTAGTAGTTTGTGACCATTCGACCTCGTCATCCCTTGGGGCGCTCTGGTGAACAAACGTTCCCCCAGATACTGGTGGTTACCCCTGATAAACTTGTAGGTGGCCATCAGATCACCCCTGAGCCTGCGCTTTTCCAGGCTAAAGAGCCCCAGGGCGCTCAGCCTGTCATCGTAGGGTCTGCTTCCCTGACCTCTGATCATGCGCGTGGCTCTTCTCTGGACGCTCTCAAGCTTCTCCACATCCTTTTTGAATTGTGGAGCCCAAAACTGGACACAGTACTCCAGCTCCGGCCTCACTAAGGCCGAGTACAGGGGGAGAATGACGTCCCGGGATTTTCATCATTTTTTTTTGTTTTTGCAGATTTTTCTTCTGTATTGACTTCAGCAGTTTCAGCTTCTGCCTTTCATTTCAGAACAGTACCTTTTAGCAATAAATACCAATCCATTTTCATCCTGTAATAGCATGAAAAATATTGAACTCACCAGCAGAATAAGCTGTACTGCACAAATGTTTCTTGCTAAGTGGGTACTTTACATAGGTTTTTCACCAGTTCCAAGGGACGCCCCTGCCCATTATGGGACAGGAAGGCCTGGGTGAGGGAGATTCCTTACCCTCCATTAATGCTGACCTCAGGAAGGAACATCTTGAGAGGCTGGACACCTTCAAGTCATTCGACCCTGACAGTTTACACCCCAGGGTACTCAAGGAGCTGGCAAGCATCATAGCTCAGCCCCTGGCACGGATCTTTGAGAACTCCTGGTGCTCTGGTGAAGTGCCCGAAAATTAGAAGGAGGCCAATGTGGTGCCTATCTTCAAGAAAGGGAGAAAAATGGATCCGGCAAACTACAGGCCCATCAGCCTGACCTCTATCACAGGGAAGGTCTTAGAAAAGGTTATCAAAGAGACCATTCTTAACAGACTGGCCAATGGCCGCATCCTGAGGGATAGCCAGCATGGGTTTGTTGCGGGTAGGTCTTGCTTGACCAATCTCATTTCCTTCTACGACCAGGTGACCTATCACCTGGACAAGGGAGAAGAGATTGATGTCATATATCTTGACTTCAAAAAAGCCTTCGATCTGGTGTCCCATGATCGCCTCTTGGAGAAACTGGCCAATTGTCGCCTTGGGTCCTCCACGATCCACTGGCTGGAAAATTGGCTCCGGGGTCGGACCCAGAGGGTAGTAATCGATGGAAGTCACTCATCGTGGTGTCCTGTGACCACTGGGGTCCCCCAAGGCTCTGTCCTTGGACCCATACTGTTCAACATCTTCATTAATGATGTGGACACTGGAGTCAGAAGCGATCAGAACTGGCCAAGTTCGCCGATGACACCAAACTTTGGGGCAAAACATCCACACCAGAAGACAGATGGGTGATCCAGGCTGACCTGGACAGGCTCAGCAAGTGGGCGGACGAGAATCTGATGGTGTTCAACGCCGATAAATGCAAGGTTCTCCACCTTGGGAAAAAAAACCCACAGCATCCTTATAGGCTCGGCAGTGCTATGTTGGCTAGCACTATGGAAGAAAGAGACTTGGGGGTCATCATTGACCACAAGATGAACATGAGCCTGCAATGCGATGCGGCGGCTAGTAAAGCGACCAAAACGCTGGCTTGCATCCATAGATGCTTCTCAAGCAAATCCCGGGACGTCATTCTCCCCCTGTACTCGGCCTTAGTGAGGCCGCAGCTGGAGTACTGTGTCCAGTTTTGGGCTCCACAATTCAAAAAGGATGTCAGGGTTCGGTCCTTGGACTGATACTCTTTAATGTCTTCATCAGTGACTTGGACGAGGGAGTGAAGTGTACTCTGTCCAAGTTTGCGGATGACACAAAGCTATGGGGAGAAGTGGACACGTCGGAGGGCAGGGAACAGCTGCAAGCAGATCTGGACAGGTTGGACAAGTGGGCAGAAAACAACAGAATGCAGTTCAACAAGGAGAAGTGCAAAGTGCTGCACCTAGGGAGGAAAAATGTCCAGCACACCTACAGCCTAGGGAATGACCTGCTGGGTGGCACGGAAGTGGAAAGGGATCTTGGAGTCCTAGTGGACTCCAAGATGAACATGAGTCGGCAGTGTGACAAAGCCATCAAAAAAGCTAATGGCACTTTATCGTGCATCAGCAGATGCATGACGAATAGGTCCAAGGAGGTGATACTTCCCCTCTATCAGGCGCTGGTCAGACCGCAGTTGGAGTACTGCGTGCAATTCTGGGCGCCGCACTTCAAGAGGGATGCAGATAACCTGGAGAGGGTCCAGAGAAGGGCCACTCATATGGTTAAGGGCTTGCAGACCAAGCCCTACAAGGAGAGACTAGAGAAACTGGATCT
>NW_005841859.1:1502995-1550159 GCF_000455745.1 Alligator sinensis | reverse complement strand
ATGCAGGGGTCGGACTCGATGATCTATTGAGGTCCCTTCCGACCCTAACATCTATGAATCTATGAATCTATGACTATGGGCAAGTAATTTAATCTCTCTATGCCTTAGTTTCCCCATTTATACAATACTAACTACATTTCACAAAGCTTAATTTAGTAACAATTGTCAAGTGCCTAGATAGTATGGTGGTCAGCACCACAGAGATGTCAAGTAATTAATTGAAATCAGGAGGTAGTACTAAACACGGAAGCTTTGAAATGCTACGAAAGAAAAGAAAAAAAAAAAACAAGGCATAAAAATAGCAAAGTACAAAATGAGATTCAAGTTGTGGACCAATGAAGCTTAATATACCTGCAGAAAATAATGTAGCATCAAAGTACTGACTTAGGTAATAACTAAAAGAAAATCAAGCATGAGTTTGCTCCATAATGCATATGTCATCCTACCATAATTACTCCCATTGCATAGAGTTGATACCAGAAGTAATCCACCCTGCTATTAGTAGTTCTGTGCCCATAGCAGATGTGGTGTGGTGGCAGACTGGTTAAGGCATCTTGTTATGGTTCCAGAGGTGTTCTTTCAGTACCTAATTCAAACTTATATCAAAGGGTAACACCAGTCAACCCAGCTGCAAAAAAGGTACCTGGTTAGCTGGGGTGAGTGTACAGCCTGTTTTTTGTCAGGACATTTACAAGCGTCCCATTGGCTTGGTCAAATGATTGCATTAGCTCTCTTTTCAGAAGTGAGCCCAAAGCAGCATTTTCAAGCCAGAAGAGACCTGGGTAAACATGATTGGGAAGGGGTTGCCAATGTATGGCTGATGAAGCTGCAAGGCGTTGCCTGTGCCTGTGCTGGTGCTGAGCAGTGAAGAGCTGTGCCAGGGCCAGGGAGCTGGAAGCTGTGTCCACGGTGAAGCTGCTTCTCTCTGCCTTCCCTGTCCTTCTTTCCCAAGGTAGCAGGGTGAGTGGAGATGCACGGGGGCCAGAGATCTGGAAGCTGTGCCCGAGCTGCTTCATCTCACCTCCCTCTCTCCTTTCCCTTCTCCTGTGGTAGAGTGTAGCTTCCACCCAGAAAGGATCTGTGCCAGGGCTGGGGAGCTGAAAGCTGCTGCCATGCTGCAGCTCCCCACCCCTACTCAGCCCAACCTCAGTGCAGCTCCCTCCTAGCTGAAAACTGCACTCACTACAGCCATGGTGTGGGGGGCTAGAAGAAGCATTGGGGATGTGGGTGCAGCTCCCAGCTGTGTGGCTCTGATGGGGGCACATGGAAAGAGGCTCTCCACCTCACTGCTGATGCGCTGCCATGCCAGACCAGAGCTGGGTTGTTCCAGGCCATGGCTTGTAAAAGGTTGCTGGCTCTGCACTAGAGTTTGCTGTTCCTCCAGCATTCCTTGGCACTCCCTGCCTCCTCCCCTCACCTGAGACTAGAGCTCAGAGAGAACAGGGTATGTTAGAGATAGAGGGAGAATGACAGGGAAGGGAGAGTGGCGGTGGGGGCAGGAGAGGACAAAGGGAGGAGTGTGTCCCATTTTGAGACATGGAAAGTATAGTCAGTCTGTGGTTATTTTGGTGAAGGACTAAAGAGCAGATGGATGTAATACTAGTTACCCACCTCCTTGTGAGCTTTGGCAACAGAAGGTAACATGCTTTAATCATGTGAGCTCTGATAGACTTGGTTGAACTGTTGCCCTGAACTTGGATGACCCAGTGTGGGGTGGATTCAGTCAGTGGAGAGACTCTGTTCACCAGGTGTGATAAATAAAGATGGCAAAATTGGGCACTTTAACAGCAAAAAACCCAAAACAATCATGGGCAGTACAACATGCCAGTGTGGCTCTAGTTTACTTGCCCCTAGGGAAATGTGTTAATTTCTAGGCATATCATTTCCAGAGATACTGGCAAATGCAAAAGAGTTTAGTGCTATCAACTGAAATATTCAGGCAACAGAAGGGTTCTGATTCATGAGGAAGGAAATAAATGTGTCGAACAACGGAAATGGAGAATGAAAATATAAGACAGGGAGAGGCATCAAGGATTGGTTTATGGCTGCTTGGTGTTATTTGACATTACAGCTACCTGATATCCAGAATCTACCAGTTCCTTCACAAGGAATACAAAAATCAAGAGAAACATCCACATAAAAGTAACTGATATAATCTCTAAATTTTCAGGAGACATTGCCTAACCAACTCTTGTTAGATTAAAATGGAGTCAACCAATTAGCTTCCACAGAGCCACCTCTAGGGGTGTGAGGGGCCCAGGGCATATCAGCCTGTGTGGGGCCTGTGTGGAGGGGAGGGCAGCGAGGGGAGGGCAGGCAGCCAGAGCGTAAGGCTGGTGGTGCACATCGGCCGCGTGGCGTGGTGACACCCTTGGTATGTGCCAATGGCGCTGTCCACGAGGCCTGTATGGCACTGTCCATGGGGCCCCCCAAAGTGTGGGGCCCAGGGCTGTCACCCCGATCTGCACCCCCTCCCCCCAAAGGAAGGCTTTGCTCTTCCAAGCCCTGAAAGTTGTAAGACATTGGCAAATAATAAATTGTCCAGCAGTGAATCTGTCTCTAGCATTCAACCTGTCAATGCCTAAGGATTCATTCATTAGCATTTATATAAGTGCATAGCCATATTTACTTTGTACAATAAATATCTGTCTTCCAGGTGCACTATTGTACCTGTTTTGAATATTATTACCTACATTTGTTTGTCTACAATCTATATAAACCCCCCCACAGTCAGCTGTAGTAATTGTAATTGATTTGGTACAGGACTGATTGTATTCATACCAGTTCTAAGTGCGTACAGTTCAATTTCATACATCATTGTTTTCTTAAATATTACCACATTTTCTCACATATAACATGTACTTTCCTCCCAAATAACAGCCACTATAAATTTTAGTGTGCCATATATGCAAGAAATATGGCAAGTACAGTTTCTGTCAGTTACAGGCAAAGGTGACAGTACACCAGGATTCAAAGGGACCAGAACAATAAGTAGGCTCTGCTCCCCAGCAGCTTGTTGCTGTTATTCACTAAATGGAAAGGTCTTTTTTCTTCATTCTGTCTTTCAAAAACAAGGTGTGTATTATATTCTGGGGCATATATAAGAAATATAATATGGGTGACACCTGGCTGGATGGCGACTCTCTGGAAAAGGACTTGGGAGTCTTAGTAGACCACAGACTTAATATGAATCTGCAGTGTGGTGCAGCTGCACAAAAGGTGAATGCAGTTTTGGGCTGCATCAATAGAAGCTTTAGGTGCAAGATGCAGGATGTGATAGTGCCTCTCTACTTGGCACTGGGTAGGCCACATCTAGAGTACTGTGTTCTGTTCTGGGCTTTGCATTTTAAAAAGGATGTGGAGAAGTTTGAGAGGGTCCAGAGGTGGGCAACAAAAATGCTTAAGGGCTTGGAAGGCAATCCGTATGAGGAGAGGCTGAAAGAGCTAGGCATGTTCAGGTTGCAGAAAAGGTGCTTAAGAGGCGACATGATAGCAGTCTTCAAATACTTGAAGGGCTGCCATAAAGAAGAGGGAAAGCACCTTTTCTCTTTTGCTGCCAAGAGAATGATGTGGACCAATGGCTTGAAGCTATAAGAAAGAAAGTTTAAATTGGATATCTGGAAAAACTTCTGCACTGCTAGAATAGTGAGTCAGTAGAATAGGCTTCTCCATCACTGGAGGTGTTCAGTGTTCAAGAAAAGGCTGTTCACAGCCATTGGGAAGGTATGATCTAGGTGCAGCTATGCCTATTTTCTACCATTGATATTTCCCATGCTTCTGGGCTTTGCTGGTTGCTCCCCACCTTTTTTTTCTGCTATGTGTGTCAGGCTGTTTTTAAACCTCCCTAGAGGCACTGGGTGTTGGCTACAGCTAAGGCTGGGGAATTCAACTGGCATAAGCTGATTCTCCTGCTAAGAGCAAAGCTGGAGGTTCCTGGCTATAGGATCTTGTCTGCTCAGGATCAGGCCAATTGACATATTTGGAGTCAGAAAGGAATTTTACCCCATGGTTAGATTGGTGTGGACTGTGGGGATTTTTTACTTCGTCTGTAGCAGGGGGCATGGTCCTGTACCTGATACCTCTTGAGTGTATATTGACAACATTTTATAGATGCAGGACATTGGTTATCGTGGTTTCCCTGCTTTATGTGTGGCAGGTTAAGGAGTTAGGTTTAGGTTGTGTCAAAGTTGAGGGTAGTCATATGCAGAGTTTAGAATATGGTTGTATTGGATGGTTTGTGTAGGGATAATCCTGCCTCAGGCAGGGGGTTGGACTAGACGACTTCTGGAAGTCCCTTCCAGCCCTACTTCTCTATGACTGTGACTCTAAAATATGGTAGGTAGATAACCAGCAGCAATATAAACACAAGCACCAACACTGAATTTTGAGTCTAATATGAGAAAAATAGAGTTTTTGCTTTGATGACAAGTTTGATGTTTCAGTATATTTGAAAGCTATCCATTCTGTTTCTCTAAGGGCCTAATGTATAGTGCATTCAACTCAGTGAGATTCTTGACATCAATGGACTTCAGACTATAAGGGTTCAGTGTTCCAAATGTATCCTTTTAAGATGTTGCATGCCCTTAATTCTAGCTGAACTCAGTAGGAATTAAAGCTGCTAGCAGGACCTGCAGGACCTGGCTCCTCATGGGGAACTCTTTTTCCATGCATGAACGATAATATTTTTTACCATTACAATTTGGGGAAATGTTAAAGCCTTTGTAAACCACCCCTCTCCCCAAAAGAAAGTTGAAGGTGTTCAATAGAAAGTTGAATCCTATCATTCTAATTTTGTGATTTAAGGGCTTTGTCCATGGCTAACTCTGTGTATTCTCTCTTGTATTCCTTTAGGCAAAGCTTACATATTTAAATAAATATTAATGAAGGGAAAACCCCACAAAATCAGGGACATGAGAAACTAAGGAAACATGATGGGATTGATTTCGTTCACTATTTTTAGGAGAAGGAAGAATCTCTAAAATTCAGACAATTTTTCACCTTGATTACATTTGTCGTCCTGATTAATTCGATTATGTACCTGAGATTGAATTTTACAAGTTCTGTACAAACAGACTTCTCTTCTACCCAGTGAGAGTTCTTCATGTGAAGTGCTTACTGGATCTAGCTTTTGAATGCTGTTGCTTTCAGTTTATGCATCAGAGAGCTTGTCAGGCTAATAATACAAACTATGTACAATGGTTTTAAGCAAATGGAAAATTGCTGTTAGCTTTGGCTTTAATCATCTTGGCTATGTTTAGTTTCTGAAACACCTTGATTTGGACTTAGTTGCTTAAGGATGCTGAGACACCAGGCAGATGGCTTTTCATCTATTGTTCAACTTAAAGGGCTTACTCCTACTAATTATTATGAAATTGAATGCTACAATATTATGCCCTATTTCAATGAATAATGTAGGACTGACAATTTCTTGGCAGATATTACACCAGAATGCCATGGATCTAGAAATAACATAAAAGCAGGGCTTATACATTTTTTTAAAGTATAAATTGAAAAACATATTAGTGAAAGACTGAGATTCAATTAGTTCTTGTATTGAGAACTGAGGCATCTAAATCTCAAAAATCTATTTGGATTGCCCATGCATTGGTAGCTGAAAAATACGAGGTCCCTAGACTTGAGCTAGTGTGCAAGCTTATATGTGACCTATACTGTCCACAGAGTACTTTTAGCAACTATTTCACTCCAGCAGCATGCGTGCAGTTAATTGAACAATACAGCTGGTGTTGTGGTCCCTGCTCCTAGGATTATATTAAGTTTTTAACAAATGATTATAAAAGGTAAAATATATAAACTATCCAGTAAGATGGGCCCAAAACTCAGATCCCCACTGCTCCTCACCTCCTCGCTTCCTTATTCACTGGACTTCTTCATGAGTGATTTCTTCAAGAGATTACAGGATCATGTTCCTTCTTTCTTGTTTTCAATAGATTTTATAGTAGATGGTAATTAGTGAACAAACAGAATTAATATTGGTAACATTCCCCAGGGGAGTGTGCTCAACACTGGACTACAGGTCCATTTCCTTTTCCCTGCTTCCCCTCTAGCCCATGAACCTTGTCAGTTAGGTGTTGTGGTTCAGGTAAATGATTCTCCTCTAGGTACTCTAAGCATGCACTGTAGCTAAAGCCTAGGAAACTCAGTGTTTTTCTCATAGTGAGAATGTTATTGTTGATATCAAGAACTGCAGACCAAGATGCTGTTTGAGCTACAAACACCTACATGTGATTCACAAGATAAACCCAGAGATTTCAAATAGGAATCCATATTGACAAACATTCTGCCCTGTTTTGTTCTTTATGAGGTCTTTGCAACAGAAGCATTTCTCTGTTATTTTTCTATAGCCAAAAACAAATTAAAGCTAAGAGCAGCATTTTCTGATGGGTGACTTGAGTCTAATGAGGGGTGCCTTTGGTCTAAAAATTGAGAACCACAGGTCTTGGTGTTATAATCATGTAATAAAACTCCATAGACTGTGGGACTATAACACCAAAATACAGTCCCTGTCCTAAAGACTTTACAATCTAAGGGCATGGGCAGAAGAATAAGATACAATGAGGTAAAAAAGGGTGGGGCTTTTCATTATGCCACCTACTCTGTAAGTGAAAACTAATCTGTGGTACCATATCCTTGTTTCCTTGAATGGGGGGTTAAACTAGGCACAAGGTAAGAGGATGCAAGTGGATACTTATTGTATTATTACTAATCACAGAATTATAGTGTGAAGTTCCAGTTTGACCATATGGAATCCATGGCATGTTAAGCAGTGTTGAAGTTAGACTCTGCTATGAGCAATCGCTTATTAAGGGTTAAGACCATTTCTTGCCTGCACTGCTCTGATTTGCCACTAGGAGGCTGATGAGCAGGGGCATGGCTAGGAGCCAGGACACCTGAGCTCTATCTCTGCTTTCAGTGGGGGATGGGAATGGTGCATCCAGGGATGGAGAAGGACTGAAAATTGCTCATTTTATCTCCATGGAGAAGACTGAAGTTACCATAACACAAGCTAGGTAGCACACACCTAGAGTTCCCCTTCCCTGAAGTGGTGCAACTTCAAGATACTCAAAGGGCACTTAACATGAATTAACCAGCTTTAATGTGTGGATTCTTATGTTTTAAGTGCCCTTAGTATGATCAAAGCCATGGGTGGGCTGTTATTTCAGCTTGAGGGACGCATAATTAAAAAACTAGGGGACTGTGGAGTCGACACCTACACAGTCAAATGGCACGCTAACTGGCTGGAGGGCCGCACCCAGAGAGTGGTGGTGGATGGGTCATTTTCGACCTGGAGGCATGTGGGCAGTGGGGTCCCCCAGGGCTTGGTCCTCAGACCCGCACTGTTCAACATCTTCAACGGTGGCTTGGATGAGGGGGTAAAAAGCTCCTTACTCAAGTTTGCTGATGACACTAAGATATGGGGGGAAGTCAGCACGCTAGAAGGGAGGAATAGGCTGCAATTGGACCTAGATAGGTTACAGAGGTGGGCAGATGAGAACAGGATGGGTTTCAACACTGACAAGTGCAAGGTACTACACCTGGGGAGGAAGAACCAGCAGCATGCCTACAGGCTGGGGAACTCCTTTCTCGTCAGTGCAGAGGCAGAAAAGGATCTTGGAGTCATTATTGATGCCAAAATGAACATGGGTCGACAGTGTGGGGATGCGGTCAGGAAGGCCAACCACACCTTGTCATGCATCCACAGATGCATCTCAAGCAGGTCCAAGGAGGTGATCCTCCCCCTCTATGCAGCACTGGTCAGGCCACGGTTGGAGTACTGTGTCCAGTTCTGGGTGCTGTACTTCAGGAGAAATGTGGACAGCATTGAGAGGTTTCAGAGGAGGACCACACACATGATCAGGGGGCTGCAGGGCAGGCCCTACGAGGAGAGGCCAAGGGACCTGAACCTGTTCAGCCTCCACAGGAGAAGGCTGAGGGGGGATCTAGTGACCTGTTACAAACTAGTTAGAGGGGACCAGCAGGCACTGGGGGAGTCCCTGTTCCCCTGAGCACTACCAGGAGTGACTAGAAATAATGGTCACAAACTGGCAGATGGTAGGTTCAGACTAGAGATCAGGAGACGCTACTTCACAGTCAGGGCAGCTAGGATCTGGAACCAACTTCTGAGAGAAGTGGTGCTCGCTCCTACCCTGGGGGTCTTGAAGAGGAGGTTAGACGAACACCTCGCTGGGGTCATTTGACCCCAGTACTTTTTCCTGCCGTGGCAGGGGGTCGGACTTGATGATCTGCTCAGGTCCTTTCCGTCCCTACCAACTATGAAACTATGCAACTATAATAAGCTTTGGTGAGCTGTTGAGGGCCACAAAGGTAGCCCCACCCCTTGACAGGTACCCTGCCCCCTGGTTGCCATCTTGGGACTGGAAGTCCTGCCCCCTAACCCCTGCCCTTTGCTACTGGAAGTCCTTCCCATTTCCTTTGGAAGTACTCCTTTAGTGGGGTTGCCATCTTGGAATAAGAAAAAACCCAAATCATATACTAAAAGTCAAACATCTTCTATAAAATATTTTAATTTTATTTCAAAAATATTTTGTCCTGATTTATGTGTTTGCAAAGTATATATAAAGGTGATTGCATAATAGCTGAAAATAAAGTCTTACTCTTGTATGTTGTGTGTGGGGGAGTGTGTGTGTTTGTGTGTATGGTGGGGTGTGGAGGGTGCGTGTGTGTGGGTTGTTGTGAGGGGCTATGGCTGTGTGTGTGGGATGGTATAGGGCATGGTGGGGGTGGTGGGTGTGTGTATATATGGTAGGGTTGTGGGGGGAGGGGTGTGGGTGTGTGGGGTTTGTGGGGTGTGAGTGAGGGTAGGGGGCATGGGGGACTCCCCACATGCCTCCCCATGGCTCACATCCCCTGCTGGTGGTTGCAGCAGCAGCAGGACATGGTGGGCCCTTGGGGTGCTTATGGCCTGCAGAGGTGCAGCTGCCCGATGGTGCGTGGCTCCAGCCAATTCTGGGAGCTGCACATGGCAGCAAGGAGTGGAGCCAGCCCAGCCCACCTCTATCATGTGGGGCTCACGTGCAGCTCCCAGGACTCACATGGAACTGAAGGGAAGCCCTGTGAAATGAAGCCAGATGCCTTCATGTTGGACTTTCCCTCAGTGGTGTGTGAGTCCCGAGAGCTGCACTGGTGCCCCGTGTGATAGTAGCAGGCTGGCCTGGCTACACTCCTTGCTGCTATGTGCAGCTCCTGGACCTGGCTGGAGCTATGCACCGCTGGGTGGCTGTGCTTGCATGGGCTATGAGCACCCCAAGACCTACCACCTGCTGTTGCTGCTGACGCTCATTGGGACTGTGCACTATGGGTAGGAGCCATGTGGAGGGATCCCAACACCCTCTCACCTTCCCTCACACCCCACACACACCCACAGCCTGCCCACCCAAGTTCTGCTCTCCCTCTGTCCCACTGGGTGCGGGCCCTGGGCTCCACGCTCCCACCAGCCCCAGCCCCATGCTCCATTACCTACCCCTAAGGCTGGCCCTACTTTCTAATTATTCTGTTTGTCTTGAAGTGTAAGGCTAAAAATGGGACATAGTGCTCACTGGTGTTGAATAGATGCCCAGTGATAACTTGTTTGTGTGCCATAGCAAAGGACAACAGATGGATATGAACACACAGATAGGGGGAGCAGAAAGATACAATGAGACAATAATCATCAGCAGTGATTTCTAAACATCAACAGCCTAAATATTTGAGTGGCCTCATGGCAAAGGAGGGTTTTAATAGAGACATGAAGGAAGATAATGAGGTAGCTATGCAGGTATCTACAGGGAGCAGGTCCTAAGCACAAGGAGCAGCTTGAAAATTTAACTAGTGGGCAATAAAGAAATAATTTCTTAATTATTAAAAGAGAGATTAAAATATAATAAGCATCTTTCCTAAACCATTTTCTTAAGAAAAAGCAAAATGAGAAAAGGTTATGTAACACTGGAGTGATGTTATAGTTTGATGGTTTAAGAATTATGTGAGAAGCAAGGAGTTTTGTGGGTGATATCTTTTATTGGATCAACTGCATGACTGGGATGGTGCCTAACTTTATCCCAGCCATGCAGTTGGTCTAATAAAAAATATTGCCCAAAAATATCTTAGCCATTCAGACAACTGTAATAAAAATAAACGTATGCAATGGCTTTAAGAGAAGTACCATACTGTTCTGCTTCTATGTCAACCTTGGATAGAAGTTAACCCCACATTTTTTCGTCCAGTTTGAGGGAAAACAGTTTTCTCCTGAATATAAGTTGATACTTACAAATAAATAATTCAAACAACAATTGCCCTTACAAAAATCCCACAGGAGAATTAAATAATCAAGGAAAATACCCAAAAGTTTAAATGTACTAAATATTCTAAAGTAAAATCTGCATTTGGTATTCTAACTTGATATTTGTATAAGAGGCACAAAAATACTGCAAGAACAAAAGTCAAGATGGTAGAGGGCCTTATTATAGTGTGACCCTGCCTATAAAGCCAAGGACAACTTTTATGGGAAAAGATAGATTTATAATCCTATGAAAAAACCCCACATTTATGTCATAGAAACATTTTTTTGCATAAATTTTCTTGATTCAGTCACGTTGATCATGGCTAGCTTACATTTACAACACATATCTTTCTGTGTTAAATATGATTACCTTGAAAAATAAACTTGCACAGACACTTTGGGTTTTTTTTTAATATCAGAATTAAAGCAATACAATGATTATTACTTTCCTTTTTAGCATCTTTTTCAGGATAAATGTCTCAGGAATAGGTTTAGTTGTTAGTTGTCATAGTGATATATTTTAGGAGCAGCATCCCTAGAAATATTAACATGATCCTCTGGAAAAGAGAAAAGACGACAAGAAAAGAACAACTATTCACAGAGTATACCTAAATACTAAATGTTGGCAATATTTGCTTGAACTTTATGAGAGAAAAAAAATGGTTTACATAAATATGAGGTTCAAACTTGTTCAATACAATGTCTTTTGCTAAAATACTTTAACCTGAAGATTGTTTTAAAACTGCTTGCAGCAAAGTTAATTTTGAGTATGCAGCATTCCTCGTTTCAAATGAGACCTGTTTCATGTGATAACTTGATATATTTCTGCTAATGGATGAACAAAATCATGTTTCCATTAAAAGCAAGTGTGATAATGAATTTGTAATTATCTTTCTGAAAAACGTTCCTCAAACTCTGCTGTTTCAGAGAATTCTTGCCAATAAATCTGCTCAAAGTATCAGTGTAAATGTTTTAGGAAATCCTATAAAGCTACATACAGTCATGGGAGGAAAAGATCTGTTCTCAATGTAAAGATGTTAAAGAATGTGTAAAAATATGTGGGCAAGATCAGTTGGCAGATGTTACTTTCTCCAGATGGATTTAAGATATGGGCATGTGGAAGGCAAAGGCATCTTAGCAGTTTTGTTGCGGATGTAGGTCAGACTCAGGAATAGGTTAGGTAGAAGATTCAGATATGTCTTTGAACAAAAACCCAAACATCTTACAGTGCACTCAAATGATTCAAACACTGCTTTATTTGGTGGTTCACTGATTTCAGCTTTTCATGCTCAATTAGTTGAGCACTGTTTTCATGAGAAATGTTCAGCACCTGGAATTACCAGGTCTATTTGGATACTACATAAACATGATGAACGGTAGCAGCTCAGTTGGTTCAACAGCCTATACAGCAAAACACCTGCAAGTCGAGCCTGATGTTAAGTACTGCAACAATTCCTTTGGGACCACTGCTGGCTGTCCAGTAAATAACGCACATTTTTAAAATAGTGCAATTAAGCATTTAAAGCCAGTCCTGAACAACAAGTTGCTGTTAAGGTGTCGTAGGCTCTTTTATATGATAGAAAATTACACAAGAAAGCCTACAAACTTCTTTTTAAATTCTCAGCAAAAGTGAGCTAAGGTAAGTCCAACTGAAAGCCAATCCCTTCCCTTAGTTGCACTTGTGCAGTCTCACTGAGATAATACATTTTAGAAAATAAAATAATAACAAATGAACCCAGAGTCACTTTTCCAAAGGGATGAGAAGATAATGTTAAAAAGGGGAATGCTTTTAATAATTATTTCACATTTTAAACATATCTGAGACAAAAGGCCCTGCTTCTTATTGAAACAAAGGAATATTTACACCCCTGTGGCAGTGTGGAGAGTCTTTAGAGTAAATAAGAATTAGACTTAAAAAGTCTTAAATGTTGTACCTTCCTTACTGCTGGCTTCATATGGCCTTTCTCTTTTCTTCCTACATTACCACAATAATGATGTCTGGAGACCCCAACCAAGACTGCAAGGCCTCATCAGCAAGGCAGTCAATATAAGTACAATAAAACAATGCTTATACTAATGAGTTTACAGTAAAATTGGACAAGGCTGACAAAGTGACACAAGTGACACAGCTCTAAGAGAGCTGCCTTAATTAAAGCACCCACAGTGCCTTGTGTATTCAGCTTCCCTCACTCCAAAATGGCAGGAACCCTTTCACTAACGCTTGTTTGACAAGCTTTACTTAAAGCTCCTCTGCCACCATTTTGAAGTGCGGGGACACTGAATGTATGAGACACCGAGGCTGCTGGATAGTGCTAATTAATCAAGTCTGCTGCGATGTGCTGTAATTACAGCGCATTGGAGCAGGTGTCCTGCTCATCTACAGACAAGGTTCTTTGGGTGAATCTGATATCTTTTATTAGACCAACTTAAATAGTTGAAAACAATTCATAAAGAAGCTTTCGGGTTCAAAAACCCTTCTTCAGGCTAAGGAAGTTTCAGCAACCTACACCCCTGCTCATCTACAGGCACCTACTGTGTCAAATACACTTAAAAAGGTCCCTCCAGCTTAAGTCATTTTCTGCCCTTAGTAAAGCAAATGAACATACAACAGATAAGCTTATAAAACTGAAATACTTAACTGGACCGAACTATCCCTGGAGTAACTTAGTTGACAAATACCAGGGTGGATTTGGTCCACCTGCATTGAAAGAATACAATATGAATGATAGGACAGAGATCCATAGCCTTCATTTGAGCTAATTGTTACCATAGAAAGAGTAAAAGCTCCATCCAGAAGGTTGCTCAGCCTTTTCTGCTATCTGCTTATTCCATTTTAAATAAGTGGAATATATTTTGAATACCAGTTGCTGGTATGTACACATGCCTTTGCTTACTGCAGTAGTTTTCCTCTCTAAAGTTCCTTGAACAACAAGACAAAACTCTCAGAAGTGTATCCAGCTAACATTAGTCCACTGCTAAATACCATTTGAAGAAAGATATGGAAAATTTTCCACATAATAGCACAAGCCCTCTGACCTCTTTATGAAATGAAACATTAATTAACTTGGCAGAGCTTTATCAAAATGAGGTAGCAGCACTGAAAATAAGGAATTATAAAAGTATTTTAGTTCTACTAAGTATTAAGCCACCCATGCATGACTGATGTCAATTTACATAACTAAGATAACTGAATGTTTAGTTAATATGATCTTAATTATCTGAACTACATAGTAATCATACCAGCAAATGGCAGATGGCCAGAAAAATACTGGAGAAAGTTGCTTTTGTCTATCCATAATTCAATTCAGTTCTCTGTATTTGCCTGTAAATAATTCCATTTAGCATCAAAGGACCTGTACCTGCAGACTGGCATATTTGTCTTGGGCATTTATATTCAGGACAATTACTTTGTCCTGATTTATTTGAACTCTGCTTTGGTAAGATAGGTATATTATTGGAAAACACTAATGTGATCAATGGGAGCTGAGTTTTCCTGGAGTCTAGCAAGCCTGAGCTGTTTTGGGTAATTGCTGAAAATATTTCAAAGTCAGTTTGGAGACTGACAGGCATGAAAGTTCATGAAAGATTAGATTCTGGAGACTCCTTTTCTTCTAGCTGATGAAGAAAAAGTGCTTTGCAGGGTTGCTACATTCGTTTCAGGTGAGGAATGAGCAGTAATTTGCCCTACAGCACCCCCGTTCTTAGAAAAAGAAGTGGTACAAATGACTGAGTATTTACTGGGGACCTGATCAGAAGCCTACACAGAGCAGTAGCCTCTGTCTTAATGCCAATCCCTATTCCAGGATACTAGATACACTCTATTGCCTGTATAGTAAAAATAGCAGATAATTGCAAAACATACATTTCAGAAGAACTTTATAATTGTTGCAGGGAGTGAGGTCCATGTACACTCTGTTTTGGTGCACATAGATATCTAGGCTTAGGGCTTCACACCTTGAAAATTAGTAGAGTTTACACCAAAGGATGCTTGACTGTGTTATCCAGGACTGGTCTTTAGCCAGGCTTCACCTGGTCTTCCCAGAAATGAACATTTCCTCAGGTAGTCTGGTCTGATCCAGCTTCAGGTGAGTTGCTCCTAGTAGACTGTCTGCTAGTTCAGTTTCTTTGTTGGAGCACCATTCTAGCATAGTAGCTAATGCCAATTGAGACCCGTTCTTCCCTTTCTCTTAAATTCTTTCAAACTTTTACTTGGTTTATGGGGGTGTATGATGTACTCAGTAAATTCCATTGTTGAATAACAAATGATATAATGATCTATTTTCGTTTCCTTTTTACATCCATAAAAGTGCATTTTTTAAATGGACATACATAGGCTTAGACCAGTCACCTACAGATTTCATTTATATTAGCTCAAGGGGCTTCACATGGGGCAAGTATAAATAAAGTTTGAGACAGAGGCTTATTTGCAGTTTAATCACTATGGCTGCTGAGAGTTTATTCATGTTTTATTTCTAGCTTCTTTTCTTGGAACACATTCGTATTTTTATTGAATTTTCCTTTTCTTTATTTTTCTTTAAAGCTATCAAAGATATTGTTACTTGAGACCCAACATTTAAGTTTTGTCCCCACAAATTTCACACAAACTAGTATCACTAGAAAGGTCATCAGGAACCTCATTATAAGAAACTCATTATAGAAAAAAGATAATGATAAAAATGAAGCTACTGTTATACCAAAAGATCTTTGAAACGATGCTGATAACAATTTTCTTAAAGGGAATAAATTATTTATTTACATTTGCGATTGATCAACTCATTGTCATCCCTTAAATCTTTCTTGGGGAGGCAGAACTAATCTTAAACATGCAAATGTAACTCTTCCTCTATAAGCATGATGGGAAGAGTTCCATTAGTCTGTGTGCCTAAATGGCAGTTTTCCAACTGTTTAAGTGGTGGTTTTACTACTTCTACACAGTTTGTGATCCCATTGTCCTTGAAGTGTGCATGGGTAAGTGTGCACATGTAGACTGAGCATGTGCAGTAGGTTATACACTGTACTGGCAGTTACATGGCTACTTGCTCATTGTGGGCACACGAGTCATGCGCTGGGAACCCATGATTAATGGGTGCTAGATACTAGAGAAGGAAGAGCTTTCCTCCTCCATCCCACATTTTAGACCCAATAGCTAAGTAGTTTGGGCAGCTTCCCAGGAAGTGCAGTCTAAGTTCACACATGCACAAACATGGTTTAAACCTACATTTCTCTGACTGTCCTGCACAGTGCTCTAACTAATGGGCCACAAATTAGACATTTTGCAGTCCCTTTCCCAGTGTTCCTTTTGAAACTGGTTCCCTAGGCAACAAAAAGAGGGAAATATATGGAGCCAGAGTGACAGTAGGTGTCTCGGTGAGATGAATACTTCTTTAGAAGGGAGCAGGCACTGGGTTCTAGTGTGAGCCTTTGCTCTTAATTAAGCAGAAACTTATCTGCTGCTCTTTATCCATTTTATTCACTGAATAGTGAATTCAAGGCTCAGATTCAAGAGGGGTCCTGAATATCTATATGGCTTGTGTTAGAGTATGGGTCTGTGAAGAAGATGGTTTTAATGCACTTTGGGTGTGGGGGTGGTCTACTGCTAGGATGAGTGCCCTAATCACTAGCCTAAAACATTGGGGTGGCAGGGAGGGTTGTCATCACTGTCTTCCCCCTCCAGCATTTAATATATCCTAGTCATGGGGTATTTACCCTGCTATATTTCAGGACTTACTAGACCTCATGTGCATACCTAGGCATGCACAGCATTGTGTATCTGCCCAGCCAGAATTCATCCCTACTGACCATCCTCAGTTGGTGGCAGATGCTTCCACATCCATATTGCACCCAGAATACTTTTAAAAACTGTGCACGAGTGCCAAAAATAGCACTTAGGCAGCTGGGTAATTGCTATTTAGGCATTTAAAGTGGAATAGGTTTCTGCCTTAAGTGTTTGATCCACTACTCATAAAAGATAGTAGGGACATCTCCCTTGACTTCAGTGAAAGCTGGATCAGCTCCTAGTATTCCAAGAGGTGAGAAAATGAATATCTTAATTTGAGTACTTACAGTTAGGCCCCTGAGTCCGCATTATGGACTCTAAGGGAAATCTTTTCCAAATGCAGCCAATGTTTTTATTCCTGGACCTGGAGGACAGTAATAATTGCAAGTGCAAAATTATTCAGTTAAAATTAATACTGCCTGTATCTCTGAGTACCTGATAATCTAACTATCTGAAGATGCATATGGCCACTAGAACTATATAGTGTATTTCCACTATAACCTAAGTAATGCATCTAATATTATTAACTGAATAAAAAAAGACATTTGAATGGTGAGCTGGCAAATAAGGCAAAGGTCTGCCAGTAATACAACAATCTTTAATTATGGTGTTCACCCTTCACCTTGGCTTGAACTGAACTTACAGTAATGCCATCACTCTAATTTTTATATGATGATTCAAGACTGCATATGTATTAGTGTATCTGGACTCTGTTCTTCTACTGTAGTTGATAGTAATATTCCCATTGCCTCAGTGCTGTAGCATTAGGCCCTAGATGGAGATGGGTTTTGGTAGGTACAGATGTAATGCACATTGAAATAAACAGTTCTGCATTAATACTTTGCTTAGTTTTTTTTTCCCCCTGAAAATACTCCTGTAGTCTTTTTAATTTGCTACTTGACTGTTTCAAAGAACAGAGGGAGAATAAATGCCATTCAGCATATCTGGATGTTACATTCTGTTTATGAAGACTATGATACATGATTATCAATGTGGTGCTTGGAAGACAAAAAAACTAAAAGGTGGAAGTATGCTCTTGTACTGGGGCTGAATTTGTTGATTTCTCAGGAGCCACACAATGTGCCAGTATTCCTACTCTAGACAACTATGCTGGATTCAAAAAACGTTAATGCTAAACTTTACGCTTGAGAATGTTCAGATGCAGAGCTCTCATCTCTGTCCCACTTGTTTTTACCGTTACTATACTTCCTTCAGGAAAACCAAATCCTATATATAATTTATTAATTGCTGTACTGAAATTCATACTATGAAATATAAAGAATGAAATACTGTTCTATTAATAATGGTGCAAACTCCCAACATCAGTTGGGAGTCATTAGTGTAACAGAGTAGAATTTAGCCTATATTCCATGATTTTACACATGTGGAAGCTTTATAGTATGCTTAAACTTTAACGTTAATAGGCTGCATTAAAGAATGAAAAATTATAAACTTGACTAAAGACTCAGACGTGAAACTACAGTATAAATGATGCAATACTTTTTAATCCCAACCTATTTTCATTGTAATTTATTAATTGATCATTTTTCCCCAATAAAAGACATCAGATTATTATTTATCTTATATTTTTTGTATACAAACATCAATATGCACATATACTATCCACTTGTGCACTGCTTTAGACTGCACATAGAATGAACTGGCCATAAGATGCTAATTCCAGTAAGTATCTGTGGAAGGTGAAAACTCACCACTTTGCTGGAATGGGACAGAAGTCCATTGTAAATGGATATAGTTAGATTGTGCAAGCTACTGATTTTTTTTTTGTTATTGTGCACTACACAGTGTAGCAATTCAATAAGAGGACTCTTACATAGACCTCTTAAAAGTGTTACATGGGTGGAAGAGGTAGAAGAGTGTGACTAATCACTTATGCAAATGAAATCAACATCAACATCATGACATAGAACATGAAGAATTCCTTTAGTGCAAAGATTTTTCCCTTGGGTGAATACAACCAAAATTGTTTTGTAAAACAGATTTTATGTCATTTTGTTCATCACCTTTATTTTAGCTTCATATGAATTGAACTGAGCTAGGCTTTCCTAAAATTGTAGCTTTTTTAGATGTGTGACACCTTTGTGTTGACTTTTGCTCAGAATAATAGAGGCAGGTCAGAAGGTGCCAATTAGCTAGAAGAGTCTCAGGAAAATCTGCATGCCTTTGTTCTGTGTGTAAAGACAAGGGCTGAAGTTAGAGGGAAGGTGAAGAAGGTATAAATGAGTGTCACAACTTTTTCCAGTCTCAGCATGAATTTAATTTTTCCTTTGATTCACACATATTTAACAGTCCTCAAACCTTGCCTCTGTATGATGTCCATAAAAAACACTGGGTGCATGGGGAGTGTCAAGGACACTTTATCTTATGTTTTTTGATGTCAGGAGGCCGGAAGAGGAGACCCAACAGGACAAGAGGAGTGTAGAGTGACTAATAAAGTTGTATAAGATTCCAGTTAAAATAGATCACCCCTTGCTCTACTGATAACCTCCTACTTCTTCCATCTCTTTGACATCATACCAACTTCACTCCTTTGCCTGTGTATTCAGGTCCTTTTCCATCTATCAAGACAGAAAAATATTGATAAATAACTTAAAGGGTCTTACATAATCTTCAAATTTCACAGCATTTGGGCCTATTATTGATGGCATTTCTATAAGATGAAGTTTATGGAACTGTTATAATGCTGTATTTTTATCTCCTGGGATATAAAAACACTACTGTCACAGGTATGAAACGTGAAATTATCCTTCCACTGTACTCAGCAGTGGTAATGCCTCAGCTGGATACTATGCCTAAGTATGGGGAGCACACTTCAAGAAAAATGTTGACCAACTGAAGAGAATCCAGAGGAGATCAACAAAAATCATCTCTGGTCTAGAAAACATGAACTATAAAAAAGAATGAAAGAGCTGGGTTTTTTTAATTTAGAGAAAGATGACTGAGGGGAGACGTGATAATTATTTTAAAAGATGAAAGCAAAGAAGGGAGGGTGATATACTGTTCTCCAGGTCCTCTGGGGATAAGGCAGAAGTAATAGCCTTAAATTGGAACAAGGGAGATTTAGGTTTGATAGTACAAACAACTTTCCAACTCTGAATATACTGCCAGGAAGTTTGTGACTTGAAGAAGTTAGACAAAAATCCATCAAAAAAGTATATATATATTTGATCCTGCCTTGGCAGAAAAATAGCTTAAATGATCTTTGAAGTCTATTTTCTCTTAATCTATTGACTGTTCTGACTCTGGCTTTTGGGCAAGCAATGGGATGATGGCAAATTGGTAAGAAGTGTCATTTGAATATGCCCAGCTCTCATAGTGGTTGGTGCATAAAATTGATCAATAAAAACTTATTTTAAAGGTAAGTAAGGGTCTTACTACACATTAATTTTAGGCAGCTCATGGAGCTCTTAAACTCTGGATTGTGCACACATTAACGCTTATTTTAAAGCATGCTTTAGGCAACTTAAAGTAATGCTACTCCAGGGTAGGTTTATCTCTGATCCGTGTTAGCCAGTTCATGTTCCATTAATTTACGGCCATAGATGAGTCTTCCAAATTGCAGGTTTCCAGCATCCCAGGATACAGCATCCCATCCCTCACCCTCCTGTTCTGTGTGGACAAACGTTCGATGCCCTGAACTCTACTGCCCAGAAGGGGGTTCTGACACCAAGCCAACTCCCCTTCCCACCCAATGGGCTGTGACCTTTCCACTCCAAGGGGTGCAACCCCATGCAAACAGCCTACAGAGCAAATGCTAGCAAGCTAGCTTGAAGGGTACAGATGGGTCTGGGAGTGGAGTCTAGGGGAGTTGGTGGGTAGGAAACAAGGTAGGAGCCCAGATCAGGTCCCTATGAGCTGGGGCTTCTTTACGGGAGCATAGACATGATCTCTTCTGAAAGCACATTTCCCAGCTACTTCAGGAAGCATGACCAGCACCCATCATACCTCAATCCCAATCCCAATTTATTTAAACATAAGACCTTCTTTAATTTACTTCCTCTTTATTTCTTTTTAATTTTTTACTTCTTTTTATTTTATCCTTCAGTGGCTGACTTCGTTCATTTTATCACCTATCCCTCATCCCCATTTCCTTTCCACCCACCCCTATCCCATTAATCATTTGCCTGCTAGCTTCATGTTGCTGCCCCACAATCCATCCCCCCCTCTCCCCTGCTTCCCACCCCCCAAGCAGGGATAGAAGCCTGTCTTGGTTCATTAGCTGTCTGGTGGCAACTCATAGCTGTGCAGCCGGAGACAGTCAGAGAACATTTTTAGCCTTAAAGTGTTCCTGCTCCAAACTTGAGCTAGTACTAACACTCTATCTCAAAGTGCATTATGTAACAAGGCCTGAACATATACTGCTCCAGTGCTAACAGTTGTGCCAAAGGATACGAATTATTTGGTGGGAGGCTTTATACTTGTTTAGGTTCAGACACACTTCCATTTTAAGGTCATCAATAAACACAAGTTAGGGGATAAAAGTGAAAAGTGAATATGTTCAGAAACTGAAGGATCAGCAATAGGAAAGGTTTTCATTTTTTGCAGCCATAGGTCATGTTTTCTTGTCTTCTTGTACTTGGATGTATATTGTCAGACCACAGTGAATAAATTCAGCGCTGGATGTCCTTGTGTCAGCATATGAAAAGTTCCTTGAAAATGGGGAAAGACAAGTAAAAAATAATGAAGCCTTTCCCCACTCCCAGCACACTGTTCTGTTAAGTGTGTTTTAGTGTTATCCAGATGCTGCTTTCACTGCACTTCTTGATTTGACACACAAGCAGCTGTTATTGGCAGAAAGTAAATATTTCCTGCTGTCTGCAAAGTCAGTGTGTCTGCTCATCAATTATGGCCTTTTCTCCTCTGTAACCATAGACATTTGTATGCCAGTAATGTGCTTGAAAATTATGCTATTGCCAAAGGTCTTAGAAATAAAAGCATAATAAGATTTTTTTCCAGTTTTAATTAACTTTGTGTGTTTTCAAGATTTATAGCAAATTAATATATTTTATTTTATATAGTTTATAGATGGTTTATACCTGATTAGTATATAATCATACTTTAATAATAATTAACCATAGCTTGTGTATAGTCACAGTCTATTACCATTTATACAATTTATATGCTTCTTCCTATTAATATCTATTACACTAGGCCTCCCCGATATTACTACTAATGTTGGAAAGTTCCTTCTGCATTAAAAAAAATAATAATTCAACACCATTTATAAATAGTCTCAATATAAATACGACCACATATTCTGCATTTTATCCATGAGCTTGAGGAATAATGCTCAGATGAGGCAGTAGATCATTCTGAGTCACCGAATCTTCAAAGCTTTTCAGTACTCTGCCGCACTGAGTCTAGTTGTATACAGGAGAGTAAGTCAAAACTGAATTGGTCCAATAACATTATTTAATTATTAGACTTCCTTCACCAGACTCAGAAAATTATCTTCTGACTGCTATTTTTCACTTCCTGTTACCTTTTCTCGCATGACCTTTATATACACTATGGTGTTTCCACAACTCCTGAAAGATCAGTTGGCCTAAAGGCCACTGTTATAACCACTGCAGGCAAAACAGTTTGCACTAGGAAATTCCAGTGACAAGAAGTGATGTATCCCAGGTCTTGTTATGTCATCACAAGACATTTAGGGAGTTCAGAATTTTGTTTCACAACCCAAGCTTGTTGATGGAGCTCTGGTGTTCACTGTTCTAGCTGCAAATTATAGCATAAAATGTCAGATAACTAGTTCTTTGAAAAATAGTACTGTATTTTTAACAACCTAAAATAAAAGATGTCTTTTCCAAGAACCTCATAATCTAGTTCAGTGACAAAGCTATTCAGACATATAATTCACCAGATGATGGGATAGCCTGGAGGTATTAAAAAAGTCCTGGCATCCTGAACAGGGCACTATTGTTCAATAACAAAGAGGAACCATGCAGCCTCCCATTACAGTATAAATGGCAAAAAATGACACTCAGGTACAGGAAAGCAAACTGCAAACATGGCATTGTAGCTCTCTTATGAGTGACATACATATGGTACTTACAACAGATCTGATTATAGATCTTTTTCTTGCACTTTGGTAATGTTTGTATAGCTTGTCATGTCAGTAGAATTATTTGATTGAAACAAATGGAAGCAAGTTTATGGTGGAAATCAGAGGTCTTCTGGCCCTAGAGAAAAGGGGAACAGTTCCTACTTTAAGGGAAAAGAAGAAAAAGGGCAAATAGATAGGAATAGGAGTGGCTTGCATGGGTAGAAAAGCATTATGGTCAACATGAAACTTAAAAAAAAAAATTAGTCAGCTTCCCCTATCCCCCCACCCTCTCCAAATTGTGAGAGTGGCTTATATGGTTATCTTTATGGGTTTTGAGCCTTTCAACATCATTTGAGCACATGTTTACACCTCTATCTACAAAGACAAGAGCTACAAACTAACCTAAATCCTATTAAGTCCCTAAGATGCCTAAATCCTCCTTACATATTTTTTAGGCATGTAGTTCAGAAGACAATGTTCTAAACTTCTTGCAGTGTTCATAGTGGCATTCAGATGCCTACATTTCCTAGGTTTCATTTAGGCATCTTTGCCTGAAAAGCAGTCTGCAGAACTCCTCTATGTACCTAAAGTTGTACTTCTGAGAATGCTCAGAAGAGATTCAAGGCCTCTCATGCTACTTTCACTCTTTTCTGATCCTATTGGTCCTAGGAAAGTTATTACATTTTGCACAGGTCTTAGCGCATGTGAAGAGAAAGGACCATGTGAAGCAACTGTTTGAAACCAAATATGTTTATACACATGCTCCAGGAGTGTGGGGGGGAGGGGTGCCCAGTGTCTCATGTATGAGCGTCCCCACACTTCCAAATGATGACAGGGGCGCTTTAACTAAAGCTCATCAAATGAGCCCCCATTGCCATTTGAATGCAGGGGCGCTGATACACGAGACATTGGAGGCTGCCAGAGCGCATTAATTACAGTGAGTTGGAGCAGCCTCGCTACTTGTGTCTAGGCACCCCAAGATGAGACTACATGGCATAAGTGTCACTTACTTTTTGCCCAGTAGCCTGTGTTGTAGCCAGCAAGATTTCTTGTCCATAAGTTTGAACACACAAAAGGCAAGTTACGAGCTCCTTACCAGAATATATTTTAATGGTTGTCAGACTTCTAGTGGCAGTACCAGTGGGGATTAATGCAGAGATATATTAAAGCTAAAGTACTTTATGAATATCAAACAGTTATTCATTTTATTTTCTTATTATTCATAACATGATTCAATCACCTAAAGTCATACGTAGGTGCATCCTTAGGATTAACTAATCAAATATTGATTATGCATATGGTACATTCCTTGTAAGAGCTTTGCTGGGTAACTCCCACTCCCAGGTAAGTGATCAACTTGTTTATTAACTCTCTGTGATTAAATCAAATGAAACATACCATGTCTTTTGCAGGGGTATTAGACAGTGTCAGGTTGAACAACTTTAGCTGTTTTTTAAGTTTCTAGGAAGTTTCAGCAGTTAATAATTATTCTTACAATTATCCTAAAAATACCTGAGCCTCTGGCTCAGGCAACAGTCTGGCCTGCTCTCTATGTTGTACTTCTGCCTTTCTCTGCATGGCAGGCCAGCTTCAGTGGACAGGTAGAAAGGTACTCTTGGCTTTACCTGGCCCTCAGAAGTTGGAATCACATGTTAAAACCCACTCAGAGAAATGGGGTCTAGAACTTTCCATAACCTCTCTTGGATCCTCCTCTCTTGGATCCTCTGGGATGCACCAGGCATTCAATAGGCAGGTGCAAAGATTACCAATAGAACAACTTCCTGTATATTGAGTTTAAGCACATAGACTCTGTTAAAGGTCCCTATGCACATGAGAATCTCAGCTCTCAGTGTACACAACCGGGTATATCTTCTGCAGGCAGTGTAGGATTGCCTTCTGGAACCACCTTTAAAATGGTTGCCTTGGGCCAGGGGTGAACAAAATACAGCCCACAGGTCAGATCTGGACTGCAGAGAGATTTTGCCTGCCCCACAGTAGATCTCTCAGCCCTGCCAGGCACTGCTGGGGCACCCCTGTTCCATGTCAGCTGCAGCTCACCCCAGGATGCCTGCCAGTGGCAGCAGCCCCCAGCCTTGCCAGCTCAGTGTGTGGTGGAGTGGTGGGGGGCAGTGGCAGCAGCGGGAGCCCCAGTGAAGGCACTGCATCCAGGGCCAGTCTTCATGGAGACTACACACGGCCAGCCAGGGAGCTGCACTCACCAGCAGTAGCAGGGCCTGTGGGGGCTCTGGGGCCATGTGGTAGAGTCCCTAGCCCAGCCCCACACCCAATGAATGCCCTACCTGGCCCCAGCATCCCGGCATTTGAAAAAAAAACAACAAAGACCCCCTCCCCCCACTCACTTGCTCTGGCAGCAGTGATTGGAGCCTCTGGGTGCTTGTGGCAGAGCCCCCACTGTGCAGCACAGGGTAGTGGGGAGCAGCAGGGATTTCTCCCCGTGCCTGGAACTTGTGCTGCAGCTGTCACATCTCGTGGGTGTAATGTGGCTTGGGAGGGCACCACGCACTGTCTGGGAGTTGGAGGCACTGGGGCTGAGTGGTGTCAGGCTCTGGGTAACATGTGGAGCTGCCCTAGCTCCCAGGCAGCGTGCAGCACCCTACTGAGCTGCACTGCACCTGTGCCATGGGGCAGCTGCCATGTGCGTGACAGGTGGGGGGGGTTATACCTGCTGCCCTGCGCTGCATGGAGGGGGATCTGCCATGAGCCGTCATGGCCCCTAATTGCTGCTGCCAGATTCGGTAAGTATGGGGCTTTTTTTTTTCTTCAGTGCTGGAGGCTGGGGTCAGGTGGGGGATGGGCGGGGCAGGGCAGCCATGTGGACTTCTCCTGTGGCACATCCAGCTGTGCTTGCCTCTGCCCCAGTGCGGGTAGCTGTGGGGGCTATGCCCTGCTCCACTTGACTAGCTGGTGCAGTGGGTGGGGCAAGATGCAGGCATGTCTTGCTCTGAGTAGCAGTAAGGCATGGCCCCTACTCCCAGCACTACCACGCCTGTGACAGCACCGGGAGTGTAGGCTCTGTGCTGCTGCCACTTGTCAGCCGATGTGGAGGGGGCATGATGTGGGCACAGCAGCGCTGGGAGGGGGGGCTATGCCCTGCTGTCACTTGCCCCCTTCCACTTGGACAGAACCGCGCCCACATCCTGTCCCCACCGTCCCCCAGCTGGGCAAGTGGCAGCAGGACAGAACACCTGCTCTCAGTGCTGCTGCACCCACAACTGCACCCCCTGCCTCCCTCTCCGAGTAACCTGGCCTCCCACTCCAGCTGGGCTGCTTGTCCCAGCCCCAACCCCAATCCTTCCCTCCCCCACGCCCCTTCCCTCCTCCTCCCCCAAACCCAACAGACTTACCAGCTGGAGGCATCGGTCAGCTGCCTGTTTAGTCTATGGCTGAATGTGCAAATCGGCCAAATCTTTTTTGAAGCTTTTCTGAATCAATTCAGATGCTTTGAATTGACTTGGAGCTTTACTTGGTCTCCCGATTTGATTTGGAATTGGAGATTCAGATCTCAAATTGGGCCAAATCTTCTGTGAATTGAATCAGCTACCAAAGCTTCACACAGCCCTATAGGCCAGCATGCTGGATTGCACTCACGGACTGACCCCATGTGCCGGGTCTGGCCTGTGAACTTGCTCTGTGCGATTCATCCAACTTACAGGGCCTCAGGGCCAGAGGGTTGAGCACCACTGCTTTAGGTCAATGGAAGTAGATCTGATTTCCACCAGACAGCATGACTTCAGCTTTCTCATTCAGCTTGTTTAGTGCACTCTCTATTTTAAAACTGTATAATGTATGTATAAAGTGGAGGTATTTCCATAAGAGATGCATACCTATAAGATTTCAAAGGCTCTTTGAGATGAAATGTAGAGATATTTATCTATGGTGCAGCATGTGCTCTCTCAATCTACTCAGGATAAGAAAGTGAATTTTGTGCCATTTTGTGTTGTGATACTTTCATAATTCATTAAAGGAGTAGAATCTAGAATTGGACTGCATCTGTTCCTACATGGCAGTTGTGGTGTTTCATGTATCAGTAATTGCCATTCTTTCCTCTGAGTCAGTAGGTAACTGTCACAGAATCATAAAGCTGGAAGGAACCCCGAAAGATCATTGAGTCCAGCCCTCTGTATGATCAGGAAAGACATCTAGGGTCAGACGACCCCAGCCAGGTGACCATCCAGTCTTCTCTTGAAGACCTCTAGGGCAGATGATTGCACCACCTCTGGGGGGAGCTTGTTCCATAGTCTGGATACCCTAGTTGTAAACAAGTTTTTCCTAAAATTCAGCCTGAAACTATCTTCCAGGAGTTTGTGGTCCTTGTTTCTAGTTTTGCTCCAGGGCGCCTGGTGAAGTTGTTTACCAAGTCCCTGATGTACGCCTCTGATACGGTGTTAGGCACAATCAAGTCCCCTGTCAGCCTTCTTTTCTTTGGGCTGAAGAGTCCAAGATCCCTCAGCCTCTCCTCATATGGCTTGCCATGCAAGCCCTTGATCATGTGGGTGGCCCTTCTCTGGACCCTCTCAAGCTTTAGCACGTCCTTGTTGATGTGCGGCACCCAGAACTGGACACAGTACTCCAGCTGCGGCAGCACCAATGTTGAGTAAAGTGGGCGAAACACTTATTTGGATTTACTGGAAATGGATCAATTGATGCCTGCCAGAGTTTTATTGGCCCTAGTGGCTTCTGCATTGCATTGCCAGTTCATATTCATGGTGGGGTCTATTGTTACGCCCAGTTCCCTGTCATTGTAGTGCTGGTTAGGTTAGTGATGCCCAGCCTGTAGGTGTGCTGGGGGTTCTTATATGCATCTATAGTGTTATATAGTGGCAGAGTTACTGCCTTTTAAATAGGAGGCAAGATAGCTTGATAGACTGTCAGACACTGGCCTGAATCACAAGGTCTCCGCTGCTGATGACATTTGGTACAATGTTCACTGTAATGGTTCAGTTTTCTATTTGTAAAATGGGGTGGTGCTCTGCAAGTCCTATATAAAGCACATTGAGCTCTCTTGGTGAAAACCACCATATAAAAGTAGCTACTTTTATAAGTAATTTAAAACTAAGGTGCTCATCACATGGAGCCACTTATATCCCTATGGCACTATTTATGAGGTGCTAACCGAAAGCTCTTGGAAAAATTCTGCGATTACATTCTGCCTTCCTGCATCCCTTCTGTAGTTTCTTTTTGATCATTTAGTATTTTACTCTGTTGATTAGTGCTCCTTGCTATAAGCAGCTGTTATATTCAACCCTAAAGGTGGCTGCTTAAGTGAATCAATATACATGTCTTGCCTAACCCACAGGTGAATCGTGAGACTAATTAGCACCTTGGTGTCCTGGCTAAGAACATAAAGGGATGAAAATGATCTTCTCAAGACAATACATTCTCTTCTTCTTTCCTTTTCTGTCATGTTGAATTAGTCCTTTAAATTCAGCTGATCTCTTATACAAGAAAGAGATTTTAACTGGTATTTAACAAATCCACAAAAATAACAACACAGAAAAAAATAATCATTCCCGCTCACTCCCTCCCTGCCCTCCCCCCGCCTGCCAGCCCCTCCCCAGTAGAGCTAACCCTATTAGGAATGGATAGGTCACACATTTCTACATAATCTCCCCTCAGATCTTTCCTCTAATATCTTTGTGAATTTAATCTCATTTGCTGATTAGATTCATTAGCTTTAGCTTTCTTTTACAATTACAAAGCTTCCTTACATGTTTTTGAGAAAGAATTTAAGTTCCTCTGCAAAGTAACTGCTCAACTCTGCTTGAATCTTATTCCTCAAGGGCAGCTTTCTGTTTCTTTGTAGAATATATCAGTAAGCCAGCATTCACTCAGACAGCTGCTCTTACTGTACACAGACTATGACAGCTATTCCCAAATAAGAATTTAAAGTTTCAATGACACAAGCACTAAGAGTCAAAGATATTTTGATATGAAGGCCCTTACTTATGAAAGTCACAACAAAGTCCAAACCTATGCATAAAATATTGAGTAGTACTCCTAGTTTGATAGCTAAGGTCATCAACTAAAGTTCTATCCTTGGTTTTTATATATATATAACAGACCACAATCTACATGATGATGATAATAACAATAACAGTAATAATAATAATAATAATAATAATAATAATTAGTGTATGCAAACATACTGTATATAATTATTATTGTGCAGCTTGAAATATTACTCAAAATGTGCTAGGTACTTACCTAACAAAGAAAAGGACACGTTTTTTAGGCTGAGAGAGTGTAGAGCCTCATGGGAGCTTTAAGTGAGGATCAGAGATTAAATGGCCTCCTTATCAAGAGTCCTGAGAGCACTAGTGCCAGTTTTTGTCTTTCATTTCAACTTACTGGTGTGTTTGAAGTCCACTAAAACTTCAACCCTGTACTTTCAAATGGGTGTTTCCCTGAGTGATAATTAAATGTTGCTGGGATCAATACTTATTATTACAGTTTGTTATTTATTTATATTGTAGTTCTGCCTAGGAACCCCAGTCATGCATGGGCCCCCATTTTGCTGGTTTCTGCACAAACACAGAATATTGCGTAATACCCTCTAGCAGTTTAGCACTGCTGGGTTTTGTGAGCAAATGAGAAGCCTTCTTGTGCAGCCTTTACTTACTAGAGTAGTCCTTAGTCAGTCAAGTAAGGGGTTGTATGTCTGTGGTGTTATCTCTGAGAGAACAGATTGAATTTCAATTTTCTCTAAAGAAGAGAAAGAAATCTCAGTGGTTTCCCCTGGGGTAATACTGTATGCAGGTAAATTGCATATTTTACTCAAGCAGTCTTACATCTGTCAGCCTGTAAGCTGGGAGCCTAAGCAAGGGATAGTGATTCATATTTCTACAGAAGGGCAAATGCTCTAAAGTTTCCAAGCTTGTGAAAATTTGTATAGCTTGATTCCATCTATTAATACACAGAGCGAGAGTATGAACTCCTAACATAATTTTCTCTGGGAGCTACAGCACAACTGGAAGCTTTTAGTTTCTTTCCAGTAATACATGCTTTGTTTCTTCTTTCCTAGGCAGAGACAATACAGTTGCCTCACAAGTGCTATCAAACTAGAAATGCATATTTATGACTATTTTCTAAGCTGCCTTAAGTCCATACACGCATCATTTATTCAGTTACCAGTATAGAAGTGGCAGTTGATTACCTGAGAACAACTCACCTGCCGTATCATTAGCAGAGAAAGGACCAAATTGCAAAGTTTGTATCTGAAAAATTACCTTACCTTCCTTGTATTTCAAGTCTATTTGAATCAGATTTGGTTTAATCCATTAAAGAAAAAGGAGTCACTTAAAAAATTGGGATGCTAATTCAATTTAAGAAATTTAAGAAAACATCCATTTCATATGTATCAGTTAAATATGTGTTTAGGTGCTACTGAAGCCAGTAGGATTAATGCACATGCATGTTGTCAGGTGTTGTCCTGACTTGGGATTGATTCGGAAAATATAATTTAGAAATGTCATGATTCAGAGCCTTACTAAATAGCAGAATATTTGGGTCCACTACTAACTGAACTTCAGTTCTACTTAATAGATGCTGCTGGGATAACATATCTTGTTATGCTAGGTGAAATAAATCAAACTAAGTGTTAACTGATTGTGTAGATGGATACTCAGTTTTTGTTCCTAACTTTATGATACATGGACTAGGCAAAATTAAAAGAAAAAAAAATGTCATTATTCTGCTTTTGCATATTAAAGAGGGGATAAAATATTTGGTGCATAACTTGAGATGATTAAAATGATAATTGTAAACTAACCTTGTTATTTAGAAATGATATATATTTTCCATTAATTCAAAACACTGATTGTGGTAAACAGATAAGATAAATGCGGTAAAAGCTGCACTTAATAAAACCAAGATGAGGAGGTTGAGGCAGCCTTTCAGCTTAATATCTTCACAAACAGAAAGTGCATATTCATTTTTGGCATGAACTGTGTTTCTCATAAAAAGAAAGGAGATGAATCACATGAGAGTATTAATGTTATGTTAATGTAAATTCCAGCAGGCTACCTACTCCTGCAGTGATCAAACGAGGGACTGTGCTTTTTGTAAAAGTTAATTAGTTCACCGATTACCTACTTAAGCTGGACTAAGAACTGGGCTAATATCTTGCAAAATGAAAAAAAAAATCAAGAAAAGAATTAGATGAATTTTGTCAAGATAATCTATGTTTTCTTTATTAAAGGTGTATTTAGAAGCTCTGGATATGAATATTACCTCTAATGAACCAAGGTTAACATCAGCTGAGACACCCACAAATAATCAATCCAGTGTGAAAGATTCAAGCAAACAAAATCATTATTACAAGTACATTTTTTGAAGAAATATTGCACAAAGTTTACTTTAGTCCTCTGGAAAACTACCACGGATCTGATTTGATCCAAACTGAAGTCTTTCCATTGACACAAGTGTTTGTGTCTTACTCTACCTACAGGTTGCATACAGAGTTGATTGAGAACACCCACCTTACTAGCTGGGACCTGAAGTGCTGGGGGCAATGAAGACACCTAAGGCCAGTGTCAGAACAGAAAAAGATCTAACCTGGAAGCAGCTGAAGTGGTGCACTGCCTCTATTCTTCGCTTTCCCTCCCCTACTCTGTTTTTAGTGTAAGGAGACCCTTTATTTCCATCCTCATTAACCTTCAGATATGTTGACATTTGCTTTTCTTATGAAATCTGGGCAGAGTCCAACTTCATGTGGAATGAAAACTTATGGAAAATGTTAATTTTTTAGTGCCAGGTCAACATTAATCTTTCTGGCTCCTTAAACTACAGTTACTTTCTGGGAGTTGCTGCTCCTTCCAGTCTCCTTTGCAGGTTCTATTCTCTTGCCAAAATCCATCTCCCATGATGTAGAGCAGTCACTCACTGTGGATGAGTTACTCTGGTGCCTCTCGGACTAGGAATGTGCAACTTCCATGAATCATGGAAATTTCCACTGGAAACGATTCCCCGTCTTCCCACCCCACCATAAAAAATTTTGATTTCTATAAAATACTACTTGCAAATGAAAAATGTTCTTTTCAAAGTATGTGGACATACCATAGTTGAGACCTTGCAAAATTCTGCAGAAAATTTTGTTAGAACAAGGTCTATCAAAAAATGCTTCCTTCTTCCAGGGCTAGGGACAGACATGACACATAAACCAGTTTAAGTGATGCAAAACTGGTTTAAACCTGTAACAGAACAGATGCTTAGTGCACATAAAGCAATTTGAAAATGACTGAAACCAGTTTGAGATAAAGCTGGTTGAATATAGTATCAGACTTAACTGATTTGGGTCAAACCGGTTTATGCAATATCTGTCCCAGACCCCTTGCTGGTTTAAATTAAATCAGAGTCCCTCAGCATCCCAGCCTGCTCTTTCGACTGGGGGAGGGGCTCTCTGCTCCACAGCAGGGCTGGCCCCTTCTGTCTCCTCCCTGGCTGCAGTTCCAGCACAGACTGCAGGCTACTTTCTGCCTTCCCTTCACCACTCCCTTCTGAGCAGGAATTCCCCCTTCCCCTCTTTCTTGATGAGGAGGTGTCTGTGTATTAGCTAGCAGACCACATGCTGGCTACAGTCTATGCTGAATCAATGGGTAGAATCAACAGGGAGAATCAACAGGTAGCTGGTAATGTCCCTCTGTTGTTTTCTTAATGGGGTGATAAACACTGAGTTAGAGGTGATAAACTTTATTATCAATTCCTTGCTGGGCTAATCAAAGCGTCCTGCTGGGGACTGGCCACCCCCCCCAGCTTAGTACTGTGGAAGGGATGGGAGGGCTGCTTTAGCACCCCCCAGCTTCTGGCCTGAGCTACTGCAGGCATGTGCCTGCATGTCTGGGATGGCTGTGCAGTTACAAGCCAGTTCAGCCTAGCCAGGTTAGACTAACCTGCAAAGATTGAATCAATTCAGGTTCAGGTTTTTTGAATGTCTGTCCCTAGCCCAGGAGGACAAGTACTAAAGCCCTTCTGATGATATTGAAGCTCTTTCCTTTCCTTTTTTTATGTCCTTGTGAAAGGGTATTTAGCAGAATTTGCAGATTTGTTGGAATCTTAAAAGTATGGAAATGAAAAGTAACTGGGGAAGGGCAAATATTTTTACTCTCTATAGGTGTCTATACGCACACAATTTGAATTCAAGATTAACATCTGGGGTTTTCTTTTACATGCACCAGTTGACTGAGTCTTGGGAATATATAGATATTTGTCACTGAATTTTGTTTATATTTGGGATATTGAAGCACTTTCAGAAGTAAATGCTGCTTTTAGATACACACACACACAACTCCTTCAGAAGTCAAGGGGAGTTGTATGCATATATCTGAGGGTATATCTCAGTCCCCAAAGTCTTAATACCAGATGGTCGAACCAGTTATTTGATATCATCAGGATGAATGCCTGAGGTATGCTACATGTTTAAAATGCTTATGAACCCATCTGATGTCTTTTAATGTTTATTATTAACTCTTGAGCAATATCAATGTGCTTTGCAGTAACATGACACTAAGGAATGAATGCTTTTTGACTGCAGGACATTGTTAACCAAGGCTCCAGTCCTGAATTCACTGTCTTTTATCTCAGTGAAACGTCAGGAAGAAGGGCCTCAGTCACTAAGTGCATATTGAGGGCAGCAGTATAACTAGAGCAGGCAAGTCAGGCACCAGCCTCAGGCACCAACTGAGGAGTGGCGAAAGCAGCAGTCAGTTGCATGGACACTGCACTGCTGCTGTAAAAGCAACAGCCATTGCAGACAGACAACACTGCAGCGGTGGCAGTGACAGTAGCATCTGGGGACTATTTTTGCATCCCCAGCATAGGAAAGATTCTTGCACTCTCCCTTCCTCCCCCATTCTCAGAAGCTGAACCTCTTCAGGGCTCAAGGGCACTTCCCTGACCATCCCACTGCTCTCTCAGGGAAGTGTGTGTGAACCCTCCTCACTATGCCTCCAACTGAGGGCTGTAAGTTGGCTTGCAATCTGAATGGAAACCTGTACCATCCCAGCTTCACTGATATGGCACTCAAGCTAACACAATAAAGCTAGCTTTACTGTGCCTTCAACTGTTGCAGTCATACTTCTCATTGTTGTGTAAATATAGCCTCAATCCTATTCACTTTCAATGAATTTAGGTTCATAATTGCCTGTAATGGGACAAAGTCTCCTCAGTCATTTAGGGGCTTTTGAAACTATATCTCCAATACAGTTAATCTCTTCCTATGATATTTCTTAAGACACCTATCAACCTGATGTTTAAGTGCTGGACAATATATATGTCCTGCTGCCCCTCTCTGCTCTCAGGGCCAAGGGGGTGGAGATAATCTCTGGGATAAAATAAGAGATTTGATCATGTCCATTCAGTCTTTAGCCCAGCAGTGAAGCTTGACAGAAAAGATGACATCCACCTGTCCACTACATCCCATGATGAGGACTACCCTTTCCTTTTATGTAAGAAGCTGACCACCTTTTAAATAGCATGAAAATCAGTTTTCAACCCATGGCTGAATCCCTGATGTGAAGGTGAATTGTTCTATAGTCTGTCACTGACCTCTTGAACTACTCATTCTCTGTAGCTCTTCAAAGACCAATAAGCCTCTAGAAAATCTTTTAACGTATCTTAAAAATAACTTTCCTCACACTTTACAATAAAGTTAACATATTTATATATATGTCTTCAGATGGATCACCTCTTATGGAGCCGCCAGTAAATGCTGGACTGCTAATCCTTTTAAAGCTTTGCTATGCTACATCAGTCACATGAGCTCTGCTGGTGAAATTTGTCAGGTTGTGTATTTTGCATATGGCTTTCTATCTTTCTGCACTGTTTAGCTGTTTAATTTTAGAAAAGAGTGAAATACTTCTCTTCCTCTAATATTCCCACAGTTTATAGCTAACCCTTTGACTGACATTTCAAGAGTACAGTGTCAATCAAAGAGGAAGTCTGTATTCAGCATCCTGCATTTCAAAATGGCTGTGGGGGTGCTTTAACTTAAGCTTGTTTGATGCGTTTTAGTTAAAGCACCACGTCACCATTTTGAAATGTGGGGCACTGAATACATGTGACGGTGAGGCACGCTAGGGCATTCTCATTAGAATGCTGCAGATTACCTGAGGCTGGTTTCACGTATTCTAATGAGAATGCATTGGAACATGTGTACAGGAACCCTAAGTTTCCAGTTCTGATCCAGGAAGGATCATTCAGCATACTGAAGGAAAATGGTAGGAACTTAGCACAGGAAGGTACTTCCTGGGTCATCAAGGCCAGAATCTATTTAAGATGTTGAACCAGTATAATATTTCCTATCCGAACATCATTTGTCCTAGAACTAATGAAGGGCATGTGGTCCCAGCTTCCTGGTCTTGCTATTTTGAATAGTTCTTTGGAATTTTTATAACTGAGAGGAGAAGTTTTGGTTATTGTAGCTCATACCTGGAGGCAGTCCCGGTAGACAGGGGATCAGAGGAGGACACAGGTAATGTAAATCTTACTAGGTTGAATGTGACTTCTTCAACTTCAGGAAAGGATCTAGGCCTATATGCTGAAATACATCATTTTAAATTTGAAGACAAAAAGCTTTACCCTTTCTGAATGCCTTTAAAATAAGACCCTATTTGCAAATTAGTTTTTGCTTTCTTTTTGCTGTCATATTCTTCCAGATAAAGTATAACCATGCTCCTTTGTACAGATATTCAATCTTATTTAATCTCGGTAGCTATCCAAGATTTGTATTTCTAAGGAGCCTATCACCTTGCTATCTAAGTGCTGAACGAAATTACGATAAACTTTATCTCTGTAGCAGAAATAGTTACTTTTTTCTTTTCCCCCATGTACAAAGTATACAAATGCCAGTGTTTTGTTCTGGTAGATTACATTTCTGAATGTGTAGTTTCAATCCAGTGCAAACTTGGTTAATATTATGGACTGAATTTTTCAAATGTAGCATGAGATTTAGTCATGCAAATCCTGTTAATGTTTACCCTAGTGTGTCCTTTTGAAGCTGATGTTAGATTTCAGAGAGATCAGGTATGTTTTCTGCTTTGTACATATAGGAAAATACTTTAAACTTTTTTTCTTAAAAATGGTTTTTACTGTTGATGTATGGCATTCATTACTTCTTTCTCCCTGGGCCAAACTCTGTGTTCAAGTACATTAGCATACACCAGGAGTAACTTCACTTAATCAGTAAAATTTGTCTTGATTTATACCAATGTCATTCAGATCAAGATTTCTCTTTCATTCTCATCCTTTTCCCCATTTCTTTCTCTTTTTAGATATGTAATCATAGATGTACACTTTATAAAAACTATTTCCCTTTGTATTTTCTAGTATGATCGTAGTAAAGAGAACCAAAATGTCCATGGATAAAGAAATTTTATAGCTTGTAGAGTGATTTTCAAATATATTATTTGTTGTAGAAGCAAGGCTAGATAAAAAGAATATTTATATATTCTGCCGTTTTAACTCTCACACACTATACATGTTTTCAGCATTCAAAGAACTAGCTTTGCTTTTTCAAGTATACTATCATGACATTATCAGTTATTAAATTATCCAGTGCAAAGATCAGGGGACAAAACATAACATCCTTACTTAGGACTTGATCTCATCTCCCACACACAAAGGGTGTGGACACACTTATATGCAATGTTACAGCTGGAATCATCTTGTGACATTTGTTAAGTCTCAGCTCATTCATATAAAACAATTTGAATCTAAGAGTTGTTGTCCTTTTGAAATGCTCCTCTTTTGTAATGCTCTAAATATACATGTGTCCACATCCTCAGTAGCATATTATTCTCTGAATGAATTCCTTGGTTTGAACAGGGTGCTCACAGTAGTAAGCACTCTACTAGATAGTACATATGGCAGAGTTGATACCTCAAGATTTGGCTGTCATGAGTTCTAATTAAAAACAAATATTTTTAATTTACTAAAATTAACATATATAGTTAAGAAATAACCCTATAGGTTTCCATGTATAATTTCCAGTCAAGTCCTAGTCAGGTCCTGGTGAAGAGAGCTGGTAAACATAACAGCATAATGAAAAAAACACTGGGGAAAAGTGGCAGCCATCAGAAGAGGCATGTGATCTCTGGAACCTGAGGAGTTGTCTTGTAGATAGGCAGTAGTTGCATTTATAACTTTGACATCAAAGTACTTCAGACACTTTCCAGGTACAGATAAAATAGGATGGCAAGTAGTAGGAATTTTACATTTGGACAAGTCCAGTCCAGTTCTATGCAGCCAAAAGCGGAATGGCAGATGCATACATAAATCCAGATTCATTTGCCTCTATTAATTTGTTAAATTGTGGCATAATTACTGCCATTTTGCTAGTTCATTATGCTTTACTAGTAAATTGCCTGTCAAGAATGATGGGGGGCGGGGGCAGGCTGGGATAGGGCTCGGGCCGCAGCTGCTCCCCGCCCCCTCCTTGCCACTTCGGGCTGAAACCAGGGCCAGGGCTGAGGCCAGGGCCACTCCCCACCTCACCCTCATTGCTTTGGGCCAGAGCTGCGGCTGTTTCCTCCCTCTCCCATGCTGTTTCAGGCCAAGACCAGGGCTGGGACCAGCAGCTGCTCCCTGCCTTTCCCCCGCTGCTTCTGGTTGGGGCCTCAGCTGCTGCCATTTCCCACCACCATCACACTGCTTTGGGCCAGGGCCGAGGCTGAGGCCAGAGCTGTGGCTGCTCCCCCCCTCTCCCACTGCTGCTCTGGGCCAAGGCCCAGGCCCCCTCTGTGCCTTTTCCCCCCTCCCCCCTGCCACTTCAAGCTGGGGCTGGGGCATGGCCGCTTCTCACCTCCCCCCGACTGCTTCAGGCTGGGGCTAAGGCCATGGCTGTTCCCCACTCGCCACTGCTTCTGGCTGGGGCCAGAGCCCGCAACCACAGTGACAGCAGTGGTCATGGCAAAGTGCAGCTACCAGTAACCCTCCCCTCCCCTTTCCATTCCCCTTCCCCTTTCCCTGCTGCCTCTCCCTTCCTGCTGGCTGTTGTAGGGGAGGTGGCACTTTGGCCCCTGGCTCCAAGGAGCACTGCTGGCCTTGACCCCCCTGCTCCACCCCTTATAGTTTCATAGTTTCATAGTTGGTATGTTCAGAAGGGAACTGAGCAGACCATCAAGTCCAAACCCTTGCAATGGCAGGAAAGAGTACTGGGGTCAAATGACCCCGACAGGGTTTTCATCCAGCCCCCTCTTAAAGACCCCCAGTGTAGGAGCCAGCACCACTTCGCTTGGAAATTGGTTCCAGATCCTAGCCGCCCGGACCTCCTGATGTCTAGCCTGAATCTACCCTCTGCCAGCTTGTGACCATTATTTCTAGTCACTCCTGGTAGCGCTTGGGGGAACAGGGACTCCCCCAGTGCCTGCTGGTCCCCTCTGACTAGTTTGTAACTGGCCACTAGATCCCCCCTCAGCCTTCTCTTGTGGAAGCTGAACAGGTTCAGGTCCCTTAGCCTCTTCTTGTAGGGCCTGCCCTACTGACTCCTGATCATGTGGGTGGCCCTCCTCTGGACCCTCTTCATGTTGTCCACATCCTTCCTGAAGTGCAGTGCCCAGAACTGGACACAGTACTCCAACTGCGGCCTGACCAGTATCTCATAGAGGGGGAGGATCACCTCCTTGGAACTGCTTGAGATGCACCTGTGGATGTATGACAAGGTACGATTTGTCTTCCTGACCGTGTCCCCACACTGTCGACCCATGTTCATTTTGGCATCAATAATAACTCCAAGATCCTTTTCTGCGTCTGCACTGATGAGAAGGGAGTTCCCCAGCCTGTAGGTATGCTGCTGATTCTTCCTCCCCAGGTGCAGTACCTTGCACTTGTCAGTGTTGAAACCCATCCTGTTCTCATCCACCCACCCGTGTAATCTGTTTAGGTCCGATTGCAGTCTATTCCTCCCTTCTAGCGTGCTCACTTCCCCCCACATCTTAGTGTCATCTGTGAATTTGAACAGGGTGCTTTTTACACCCCTGTCCAAGTCACTGATGAAGATGTTGAACGGTGCGGACCTGAGGACTGAGCCCTGGGGAACCCCACTGCCCATATCCCTCCAGGTCAAATAAGACCCACCCACCACCACTCTCTGGGTGTGGCCCTCCAGCCAACTAGCAAGCCATTTGACTGTGTAGGTGTCGATGCCACAGTCTCCTAATTTTTTAATGAGAATGGAGTAAGAAACAGTGTCGAAGGCCTTCCTAAAGTCCAGAAAGAGTACGTCCACTGCTACACCTGCATCTAAGGATTTTGTGACCTGGTCATAGAAGGCCACCAGGTTGGTCTTACAGGACCTGCCTCTAATGAACACATGTTGTTTGCCCCTAAGCATTATCTCCCCTGCTGGCCCCTTGTGGACATACTCCAGGATAATTCTCTCAAAAAGCTTACCCAGGATCAAGCTGACCTGGCCTATAGTTTCCTGGGTCCTCCTTCCTCCCCTTTTTGAAAATGGGAACCACATTGGCCCTTCTGTCATGGTAGTGCTCCAGTCTCTGTTGTCCCCCTCTGCCTCCAAGGACCAAGGTGTGGCAGGGGGCAGGCCGCCCCGGCCCCTCAGTCCCCATTGTCATGGTGGTCCTCTGCCATGTGCCCCTGTGTGTCCAGAGCACTCTAATTGGCTGCTGAGGCAACCAATCAGAGTGTGAATTAAGCATCATGGACAGACAGACAGAATAAGGTTTTTATAATATTAGAATAGACCAGCTATCCATTGGCAACATTGCCCTCCTGGCTGCATGCTTCTTGAAAAACTAGACAGTACTTGAAAGTATAATATAACTTAGCACAGGGTGATAAATGACACCTCCTAAATAGGAGTATTGTAGATTATAGAGAATGAAGTGTAGATTAAGCCAAATGTTTGTAGAGCCTTATATAGGCTACATTCCAAATTTTTTAACATTAATAAAGTTCATAATTCATATTTCACCATGGTAATTTTGTTACTCTTATTTTAGACCTGTAATGATTAGATATTAAATATGAAAAATAGCCATTTATATAGAAATTATAATACATTATCTATTTACTACTTGTTATTACCATTGCTTGTCCTTTAAAGCAACATAAAATTTGTTTTAATTTGTGTACAGCAGATACTTCAATTTCTTGATGTGAAAACTAAATCATTGCTATACTATTTTGAGATGTTAAATTAATATTAATCAGCATCATTTTCATCCACAAAAAATGTGTTCAATGGAGAAAAAAAAAACCCCAAACAAAAACCTTTTTGAAAGTAGGAGGCCTTGTATTTACTCTTAAATAATAAATCATCAAGGCTCTGTGTTTCCCTACTTGGAAAGAACCCAAGGCAGGGGTTGAAAAATATGAAGTACATAGAATTCATTGAGTTTTCCTTTAATTCTTTTTATGGATAGTAGCAAGTAACTGTTTCCTTGTAAGGGAAAATTTTATCCTTTTATTCTTAGTTTAGAAAACTCACCTAGTTTGTAGGTAACCTAGTTTAAACTTTTTATGCCTGAAAGTCTTTGAAACCAAAACTATTAGGAGAGTCTCTGCCAGAATTAAGGATAATTATGTGAAAGTAACTGGTGAACTGTACTTGCAAAATCTTAGGTGACTGGATTCCAGAGTTAGGCTGCAGCTGAGAAGGGGTTTTGAGAAACTACACAATAGAACCAAATAGATCTATTATGCACTAAATGGAATCAACAAAACTTCAATGGCAACACAACCACATAAGCACCTAGAACCATTAAGTACCTCCATTTTGGCCTGGCAAAATGTCTCAATACAGGCAGTCCTTGGACTTATGACACAATTGGTTCCTGAAAACCGCATCTTAAGTCGAAACGTTGTAACTCGGAACCAATTTTCTCATAAGAAACAATGTTATAAATGGGGAATTGGTTCCTGAACCAAGGTCTGATACCCTATTTTCACCAAAAACACCCCAGAATTTTGTACTCTATCAATTATAGATGAGTAATATAGCTACATTAATGTATTTATATTGTAAATAGCAATCATATTGATTTGGAAGGACTTCTTTGAGGTGACTTTGATGGACTTTTTGAAAGGCTCTTGGTTGGACTTTTCGAAGGGTTCTTGGCTGGAGTCTTCTTAGGAGTCTTGGCTGTAGGTTTTTCTGGAGTCTTGTATGCTTTCTTAAAGAAAGTGTCCAAGGAAGTTTGGATAGATGTTCTCCAGGGAGACGAGCGATGAAGCAAACGTGTTCATTGGCGTGGCATTGCGTCGGATCAAGCATTGTAAAATCGAAACTGATGTCATAAAGTTGAAACAGGGTGTTGTGCGGGCCGGGAACGATCCGAGGCCCTTTTGTGCACCGCGGGCTGTGGCCAGCAGCCCGGACACGCCGGGTCAGGGAAGGCAGGCGGCGCGGTAGAATTAGGCAGCGCAGGCACATGGTTGTTTAAGATTATTTACTTACACCGAAGATGGTCGCGGTGTAGACTGGAACGTTTCCAGAAATACTTCACATAAATCCTAGTTTAAGGACTCTGAAAGAACTCTGATTCACTCACACGAAGTTTTCGAGGCTCCGTGGAACTTTTGCGCACAGGGAAGGGTATGTCGAGGGATAGTTCGGCGACGGGGAGAAGAATCGATAGGTGATCAGTCTATCGATCAGCTAGCCGCAAGTCAAATCTCCTTAGAGGCACTTTGCAGCGTGCTCCAAGTTCTCCAACTTGGGCGGAAACCACTCAAGCCTCTTATACGGCCAGCAAGCCAATCGCTAGCCGCCACGTAGGAATAATTTAGAACTGACCAATAGTGGGGCACGAATTTAAATACAAATGGCGGGAACTCCTTGCAACGTGCATTTCTGTGCTGCAACGAAGAAATGCACCCTGCAAAGAAAACTATAAATGGCGGGAAAATAATTTAGCAGTGCCGAAGCACACACAAACAAAAATCACACCCTTGGGTTGTGACAGGTGTCAATTTATAAATGTTGTAAGTGCGAAATGTAACTCAAAACATTGTAAGTCAAGGACTGCCTGTATAGGCTTGTGCACATGGCCAGAAGCAATTCAGATGAAGTATATAAGGGGCACATTCTATTATATTTACTCAAAACTAAGATGACGCTGAATTTAAGATGATCCCCCAACAATTAGACTCTATTCATGGATAATTTATAAATTTGTTCTAATTTTTTCCACATATAGAATCTAATTATTGGAGTGTTGTTTTTAATTCATCTCCCCCACTGCTGCAGGGAAGCAGGTTGTATGGGGAGGTCAAGCAGCTTGCCCCCTGCTTGTGCCTTCCACTGCCTGCCCCACAGAAACCTTGTGCTGCTCTTCCCCTTCCCCATCAACCTTCCCCTTCTCCCTCTGCCTCTGCTTTCCCCTCCTCCCAACTTACCTTTGCTCCATGCCAGAAGACTACAGCCTATTCCTGTAGCAGTGGTGTGCAGCCTGGACAGCCTGGCAGCATGGAGCAGCAGTGGGGAGATGCAGAGGCAGTGGGAGAGGGTAGAGACAGCAGCTGTAGATATAGTACCAACCCTGGGTAAGGGCTGAGCGCCATGTCATAGCAGCTGTCTGCCCTTCCATTTCCCTCATATTTGATTCTAAGATGAGGGGCTTTTTTCCCCATGTTAAATGGGGAAAATGATGTAGTCTTCATTTCTAGCCACGTTCATGCTGGTTACATTTCTATTATCCTTTCACTGTGAAAACACGAGTCTGCACATGCAGCACGAACATGCACAGTAGACTTAGGCTATGGGTTGGACAAGCATGTGTTTGCTCATTTTGATTACATAAGTAATCTCAGTACATGAAAATGTAGCAGGCCAGCAACCCATGATTAATGGGTATTAGATGCAGAAGAAGGAAAGCCTTCTTACGTGTAAGCTTTGAGACGAGGGTAGCTTATCCAGGAAGTAAGAGACTTGGATTCTAGACCTAACAGTAGTCTGAGAGAATTTGAAAGCGTATCTCTGATTTCTCAGAACAGTATCCTAAATGCCATGCCACAGGTTTGGCATTAGGCAGGCAGGCCTCTTTCTAGTGCTATTTTTGAACCTGGTTACACTGAACTCAGGTTCAGTCCTGAATACTGCTTGTACTAGTGATGCCTGTCTTTTGCACAGTAGTCTACTGGTTTTAATCCTTGTCCAGGAAATGGGAGACCTGGGAGTGCTAATACTCCTCTTCATGAGGGGATTCAAACCTACATCTCATCCTCAGGAGTGTGCCTTAGCTCTGCCAGGGCTATTTCTGTTTTGTTTAGTTTTGTAACTAATTGCTGTCTATTGTAAAATGTATGAACAACCCTGGGGACAGGGCCAGAATCCAACTTTTGCCCACCCCACAGGTGTGCTACAGAGTTAGGTTCTCTCTCCCTTGCTCTCCTCGACCTTGTCCCTACAAGTGGGAATGTGCAGTTCGTGGTAGATACATTTGGCGCGTGTTAATATGTTCATATGCTGCATATTTGTAGTGCAGTGGCAAAATTAGATATTGTTAAATTTCGGCATCTAAAAAAAAGTGCCAAAAAAAAGCAGCATGGTGCACATGGCACTAACATTAGTGCCATGTGCATCGTGCTGCTTTTTTTTGACACCTGAAACCAGAGCCTGGCCAGCCAGAGGCATGCTCCAGCTGCCATCCAGGCTCCATGTGCCCGGATAGCCACTGCTGCAGCTCTGGGAGACCCCCAGGACCACAGGTAAGGCTGCTGGGGCCAGCCCTGGTGCTGGCCACAGCCTCCCCTACCCCACCTGGGACAGTTTGCCATGCACCACAGTATACATTCAGGGGCATGCTTAGGGACAAGTAGCAGTGGCCCAGATATGTACCACTGCTATTTGTCCCTGAGGAAGCACATGTTCCTGCTTGTGGGGATGCACCTCTTCTGTCCTCCCTGAATCTTACAGTATTAGTTGACCAGTACTGCAGCTTCAACAGATGGATGAAGAAGGCCCTATGCAGCTGGCCTGATCTGTTCACTCTTCTGGGATTTGAAAGATGTGGTCTAGGATTCCTTCAGTAACCCTGGGGGAAAAGTGCTCCCACTTTTGAGCAAAAGGTTGGATATGACCACTACGGGTAGTTTTAAAGAGTGAATGCAGGATACTGCATATTGCACTGAACTACCATGAAACTCAGTTCTGGTGTCAATGTGAGTTAGACATCCTATTTCAGGCAGGCAGGCACCTTATCTGTGGGTGCTCTAGATCCCAAGATGACCTAGGTATCTACAGTGCAGCTCTGTGTCAGGCTCTAAGGTTTGCAGAGGTGCAAGAGTTCAAACACATGCCTGTGATTAGTGTTTCCTATTACATATGAACGTAGGTGATCCAAATCATCCTCTGGCAATTTTTCCTCTCTGTATAAGAATCCTAGGTACCTGGCCCTGCCTATTTTGACAGGACCAATGTACCTAATTTGTAGGGACTGCAATGGAGACAAGTTGTGAAAAATGTGTATCTGGTTTGTGGAATCAGAAAAAATATGCGCCTTAAACTTTGACTATTTTAGTTATAAGATGACATAACCGCTTTGTGGAGAATTGCTGGCTCTGTATAGTAGAACAGATAAGAGAAAGTGTTTGTTCTTTGTAACTCCTCTGCAACTGCTTCGCTCACCGCGGCCTTGAAGATAGCAAAAAGTATGTACAACTCTGATTTGCAGGTGCAAGAAGGAGGTTTGTGAACTAACCTCGCCTCCCCCATTAGTTCCCATCCTGATTACAGCAAAGAAATAATGAAGTAATGTTATAGCCGCTTTTCATGCTAATTTCACTATATGATCACGTGAGTTGTAAGCAACTGTTAAAAAGTATATAAGCCTCCTGATTTTGCTCTTGGGGGGGGACCCCTTCCAAGTGCTTGGGAGATCCATGTCACTTTGGAGTCCCCCCTACAGCTGTAGTTTCTTTTGAATAAAAGCTTCTGCTGACCTGACCCAAAAGTATGCTGCGTGTGTTTCCACGACAATTCCTGGTGCCGTGACTCGGATCCAGAACACAGGCTGAGAAAGGAGGGCCGCAGACTGCCCCCCCCGAACCCCGAGGCGCCAAACTTGAGAGGTAAGAGACCTAATTCAAAATCTCTATTGGGGTTTCGGAGGAGGACTCCCTGTAGGCTCCCAACTTGGCCGTGGTAACTGGATCTGACCCTTGTTAAAACAGGTCAGTCTGAACCTTACTGCCGGCTAAAATTTTCTGTCTGGTAAAGGATCCCATTTTGTGTCTGGTAACGTACGTTTTATTTAGGGAGAAACTGTATGAAGCACCTTCATCCTACAGCACATCGGGCTTGTCGTTAATTAACTAAGGCGGTGTGGGGGAGGAGGTCTGGCTGACTGAATGAATGTGCATGTGTGTGTATTTAGAAATATGAGCCACTGACCAGGTCTGAGACTACGGTTGGGTTCAGCCGCCCCAATTCTGCCTGACAGGGCAGTTTTGAAAGCAAGGGGGCCCAACTGGAACCTCGTGACCCAGTGGACAGGGCTTCCCAGTGATTGAATAAATGTGTGTGTGTGCATTTAGAAAAATGAGCCACTGACCAGGTCTGGGACTAAGGCTGGGTCTAGCCGCCCCGATTCTGCCTAAAAAAGGTAGCGTCGAAAGCAAGGGGGCCCAGCTGAAACCTCGTGACCCAGTGGACAGGGCGTCTGAGTGATTTTGTCTTTTCCAAACCCCTTGTCCCAGTAGCTTCTGCCGAGAGCAGGAGTGAAAGGATTCCTCTTGTGTTTCCCTTCCCATTTCCATTTTATGAGCCGGTGTCGGGTCAGAAGCCTTTTGTCTGGGCAGTGAAAAACTGCGGGGCAAGGCACTGAGCGGCCCGGACATCCTAAATAAGCCTCTCCTACGTCTCCCTGTGTGACTGAAAATGGGAACGAGTCAGTCTAAACAAGTTCCCGTCCCCCCTAAGGGGACTCCGGCGTACTTTATGTACACACACTATTCTCCCGAGGCTTGCAAGTACCTGGATAAGTGGAACTGGTATACTAGGGATGATCCTGTGAAGCATTTTCCACAAGAAGGAACATTTGATCAGGATAAAATAGTGCACTTAAGAGGGGCTTTAGAGTCCCGTGGATCCAAAACACCACAAAACCAGTGGGACGCGTTCTTTTATTGGTATGATGAAATGTCCAAAAGGCGGACAGAATCTCAAACTAGGAGCCTAAAAGACTCTCAAGAAAAATTAAAACAGCAGTTACAAGCTGTTCGGGAGAAATTGGCTGCTCCCCCAAATTACACGCCGGCCACCGCTCCGATGTATCCAGCATTGCCCGGGGCGCCCCCACCACCGGAGCCAGCAGAGGATATCCTTGACCTTTGTTCGAACCCTGCTCTCCTGGGACTCCCACATCAGCAACAACCGGTTCAACATCAGGCTGCAGCCCAGGCTAGTAACTCATTAGCTGAAGCTCCTTCAGTAAATCCATCCACGGAGCTTAATAGTCTGGACTCATCCACCATATCTGCCACTCAATCATCACCAGTGTGGCAATTTACTCCTGGGTCACAACCCACCACAGGTGTATTTAGAAGAATGGGAATAGGCATGGAAAGATCTCCCATCAATCTTAGATCCCGAGCTGCACAAGTTTACCCCCTAAGACAAATGCCAGGCATTGGCACCGATGGACAAAATATAGTAACCGTGCATGCACCCTGGACTCCAGGTGATCTCTACAATTTAACTCAAAAATTCCCCAAAATCAGGGAAGACCCAGAAAAATTTCAGGAAGAATTGCAGACTGTTATAAATTGTTATAATCCAACATGGGCTGACATTAATCAGCTCATGCGATCGATTTTGCCCAAGGAAACTATGCTACGTCTGTATGCTGCCTGTACTTGGCCAGATCAAAACCCAGGGATTGGCCAAGACTTTATTGACAAGAGAAATGCTTTGGTTCAGGCAGTTCTCACAATTTGCCCAAAAAAGGCAGACTGGACCAAAATAAATACCTGTAAACAAAACAAAAATGAACACCCCAGTGACTATTTGGAACGCCTCAAACAGGCATTTGAACGATACTCAGGAATGGATAACCCAGTCGGAAATGCTAAACAAGCAATAGTGGCAGCATTCATCCAGGGACTTAACCCTAAAATTGCTGAGAAAATTCAAACAGTAATTATTGGCTGGGAAACTAAAGATTTGACTGAAGTCCTTGCTGCGGCTAACCATTTTCATAACAAATTGGAACGGTCTAAAGACAATGCCGAGTTTAAGTTAATGGCCTTACAGATTTCTCAGTTGCAGGGTCCAGGTAGAGGAAGGGGACGAGGACGGGGAAGGGGAGGCCCGGGTAGATTCAGGGGAAGAGATAGATCCTTGAGCCCACAAAACCCAGGCTATGGGAACCAATGTCATTATTGCAAGCAAGAAGGACATTGGAAATCAGAATGCCCCAAGCGCCCCGGCCAAGGACCCAGACCCCAGTCCCTGCCCCCACCTCCACTTCCTGTCAATTTTCCCAGTGTTGAATAGGACAGCCTGAGGGACAGTGACATCATCGCTCCTTTGCTTGCTACTGACCAATCTGGTCCGTTTGTTGAATGCCTTATTTCTGGTAAACCTGTCTCCTGTCTTGTCGACACCGGAGCATCCCGCTCCACGCTAAAGGCTGCTGAGTTTCCTTTTCTACCTTATTCTCCTGAAACTATAAATGCTGTCGGTATAGGCGGACAACCTATCCCACATCCCGTCTCTGAACCTGTCTCCATCTCTATTGGCCCTTTGTCTGAAAATCATGCCTTTCTTCTTAGCCCCTGTGCACCTGTCAACCTTCTTGGTAAGGATTTGTTGTGTAAACTGGGATGCGTGATTTATTGTAGCCCAGATGGTGTTTACCTTGAGGTACCAGAACATAGGGAAACTGAGCTTGTGGCTTTGCTAACCCAGGAGTACTCTGAACCTGACACTTCCTACTTGCAAGAGGAACTGTTGGCACGAGTACCTCCACAGCTGTGGTCCACCCATGCAAATGAAGTGGGGCACATGCTGAGTGCTGAACCAGTGCGTATCATCTTGAACCCTGCCAAGCCA
>NW_005841859.1:1478261-1500146 GCF_000455745.1 Alligator sinensis | reverse complement strand
TTTCTGGTGCTGGTTATGTTTGTTGTTAAAATTCTTTGTCCCTCCTGTATCTAAAAATGGCACTGATATCCTTATATATCACACTTGGGTATCTCAGTATCACCCAAGGGGGGTGGGAGAAAAATTTGTACTTGCAGATCTCCCGTACGGTGGCTCAAGCTGGAAATAAAAGTGACTGCTGGATATGCTCTCACAGCCCAGCGCACCTACAACAAGGAATCCCAATGATCGGAGTACCAATATCCCTCCGGCAATGGGGAACAATAAACGGCGGCTTCGTTAGACACTACTCGTTAGCTGCCCATCGGTCCGCTCCTAAAGAATGGAGGGCCGCCCCTGCTAACTGGATAATCTCCCCAAGAGTAGAGGCGCCTTTCTGTTACAGATCCAACAACACCGGAGCTTATAATAAAGCCACACCTGTAGGACACTACCCTCATTGCCTAACTACTCTAGATTATAGCCCCAATAGCACCAGTGGAATCCTGTTGGGTAATGTACCCTCTCTCAATTGTACAGGATTCATGGTCTACAACTTTTCTAAGGAACCTCATGTTGCTCTCATTGCAAACAGATCGGAATTTTACATTGACTCCAATTTTACTTCTTGTAATATATCTCGGTCCAGCAGGATAACAGCTGAACGTGGTCCGTCCTATACGATGCATATTAATCGAAAGTGCCGGATATGGCACAACACCTGTCGAGATTTGAGTACCCTTTCTGCCCCAGGCCTTTACTGGCTCTGCGGAAACAGGGCTCATAAAATCTTGCCCTGGAATTGGGTGGGGGCATGCACTCTTGGACGTGTTATCCCTGGTTTTGAAATGCATAGTACAATATATCTGGAACAAGTAAAAAATTTCAACCATCACATGAAAAGGGCGGTTAACCCCTTAGCTACCAGAAACACAGGGTTCCATCAATTTGTGAGAACCTTCATACCGTGGCTTGGAGTAAGAGAATTGGAACTAGCCATAATTAACATTTCAGCCACAATGGAAGCTATGGGAAATGCCACTGCGGATGCAATTCAGGCTCTGCAAGAAGAGATCTCCCAGATCTCACAAGTAACTATACAACACCGCGTAGCCCTAGATTACCTATTGGTATCCCAGGGAGGAGTATGTGCCTTAGTAAACTCCACCTGTTGTGTCTATGTCAATCAGGACATGCGAATTGAAACTGACATTCGTAAAATCCGAAGTCAGTTAAGGGTCTTACATCAAGTGGCCTCAGAAAATACTGACTGGGGTCTAAAAGAAATGTGGTCTTGGCTAACCTCCTGGCTCCCAGATTCCGGGGCCCTTGGCAAGAAAATCCTGTATGGAATATTGTTTGTCTTGATAGTTCTGATAATGTTTTATGTCTTAGTGCAACTGATCCTCTGCTGCGTGAAAGCCAGCAGGAGAAGCTTTAGCAAGGCAAGAAAACCCACAGCAGAGTCTAGAATAATGGTGTTACAAAAGTGTGAGCAGATTGAAAGAAAACATGAAAGGCTGCATGATGAAATAGAGGGGCTCATGAGAATAAAAATTTAAGGGTAAAGTGAGACTAAATAGTCTCAAAGGGGGGGGAACTGTGGAATCAGAAAAAATATATGCCTTAAACTTTGACTATTTTAGTTATAAGATGACATAACCGCTTTGTGGAGAATTGCTGGCTCTGTATAGTAGAACAGATAAGAGAAAGTGTTTGTTCTTTGTAACTCCTCTGCAACTGCTTCGCTCACCGCGGCCTTGAAGATAGCAAAAAGTATGTACAACTCTGATTTGCAGGTGCAAGAAGGAGGTTTGTGAACTAACCTCGCCTCCCCCATTAGTTCCCATCCTGATTACAGCAAAGAAATAATGAAGTAATGTTATAGCCGCTTTTCATGCTAATTTCACTATATGATCACGTGAGTTGTAAGCGACTGTTAAAAAGTATATAAGCCTCCTGATTTTGCTCTTGGGGGGGGACCCCTTCCAAGTGCTTGGGAGATCCATGTCACTTTGGAGTCCCCCCTACAGCTGTAGTTTCTTTTGAATAAAAGCTTCTGCTGACCTGACCCAAAAGTATGCTGCGTGTGTTTCCACGACAGGTTCTAAATATTGCACCTACATGTTTAAAGTACTAGCTAAGCATGCATATTCTTCCCACGTCTTTTTGTGGCCTAGCCCTTGAATATGAATATTCAACTTCGGGACATATCCTACAAACATGAATAGTCCAACTGAGTTCATTTAGACTGCTCATATTGTTACGCTCAATTTTAATTAAAGGGGTGGCATGGACAGATTAATTGATCGTCAAAGCTATTCTGGCTTCAAATCCAAAATTTATTATGGATATAAGAAACTGAGGCAGATTCTTACATAGGGCTTCCACGTGATGTGATGACTCCACTGGCCAGGCATTGTCAAAGTACCATGGGTCATGCTCACAACAGCAAGGTGTCTTCCAGGTTTCCAGCTTCCCAACTATTAAGCTTAATTTAAGATGCTTCAGTAACTATTTATGTGTCCTACATTTTTTTTTTCTTTCCACACAATTGACAAGCCTTCATTTATGGTGATGTCACAAGCTCTCACCAATCACCCCTTCACAGCAACTATCACCCTGTTACTTTGTTCCCCAAATTCTGTCTTTTGTATTTCTCACTGCTAAATAGGTCAGCTATTTAGGTTACGCCTGCCAAGCTGCTACGTGCTTGCCCCATGTTCAGCTAATGGCACCAGTTATGTCAAGGGCTCAAATGGTTAGCTTATGTCAAAGCCTTAAAATGGATGTTGTGGTCTACAATATGAAAAGCAAAGTTACTCATTACATATTTTTTGCTGAGCTCTTCTCTCAATAATATGGATTCTGAAGAATTGATTTCAATAGATTATAAGCAATGAAGACTAGAATTTATATATCTGACAAAACATTCCATTAAAGTATATCAATTTCCCCTTTTGTAGTTGAACATGGCTAAGCATGATGCATTATTTTATTGCTATAGATTTGTATTTCTAGATGATGATTATGGCTAGAACATAATTAAGGAACTTAATGACAAAGAAGCACCAACTTTGCCATTTTGATAGGATGCAATTCATGCAGTCATAGTATTCAGTATAAATAAGTAGATAAATTATGTCACAATTTCCACCTTAAACAAGTCTCAGTTTTCAACTTGGAAATACCGGAGTGAAAAGCATGTGTACAAAAATAAAAGACAATCCTCAAGGTAGGCAGAAGTATTTCTCTCCATCCTGGATACCACTACCTTTAAGGTTATATCCTACAAGATGCTAGGAAGTTCTTGGGTGTAATAAGTGTTTTATACTCCCAGCAGTGCTCAAGCTCTAGATCCATTCTTATGAACACACCCCTGCTTTGCATCTACATTTTGCAGGATTTATAACTAAGAGATTATACTGTTTCTACATCTCTGTTCAATTCATCAGATATCCTTGCTGCATCTTACAGATCTCTCTGCCACTCTAAAACTACAGACTCCCAAATTCTTTGCTTCTGAACTGAAAATTCACAAAACTGGGCTAGTCAACGTTCACTTGAGCCTAGGAGCTTCTTTGGGTTTAAGTACAGACATTAAAAAAGTTCGAGGAGCAATCAATCAAAAGGCCCAGGCGGTGAGGTTTCTGTAAAAAATTTCTTTTCTAGGCTAAATTGGTAGCAAACAGAACACCTGGTTGCCATTTGTTGGGAGGTGGGGGGCATACAAGCTGTCTACGCTGTCCAAGGCAAGCAGGTTGGGGCACTCCTGCATGTGTATAGCAGGATGCAGGGGAATGCGGTGTAAAGAAGAGACATGCCTCAGTTCAAAATGTTGTAGCTGCCAAACTTTTTTGTTGTTATAAAATAAATAAATAAATAAATATATAAAACTTGTTGTTGAACATTGACTGAATTTCAGCTTGGCCCCTCTTCCCATTGATACAAGCCAGCAAACCTCTGGAGAGGGCAGGTGAGGTTTCTGAAAGGGGTGAAATAACTTGGAAGGTGTAGTTAGGATGGGGAAGTGGGAGGGGCTTGGGGTCAAGGGGAATGCTGCAGAGACTGAACTCAAGTAACACAAAACTTTGGAGAGGAGGCATGAGGTACGCGAGCTTTAGACCTGGCACACTTGGGAGTGAAGATCAGGGACTTCCCTGCATAGGAGCTGGACAAGTGGGTGATCCTGGGTACCTGTCAGCAGTGGCCGAGCCATGGAGGTCACAGGGCTGTCTCTATGCAGGCCAAGTCATGTTCTTCGCCCTACCATCCCAACTCCCAAAGGTGAGCCATCCACACCAGCTCCTGCTGGGGGAGGAGAGGGTTGATGCTGGAGTCTGAGTGGCAGGGTACCTGGCTCTGGCTTCTGAGATATGGTGTGCAGGAGCCAGGGTCAGTGTGCCTGAGCATGGAGGTTCCTCTGGGCTCAGTGTCAGGTCTGTGTGTGCAACATAGGGGGCTTCATGATGGGGTCAGGGGGCATGGCCCAAGTCCTGGGCCAGGTCCTGCGACTCAAGTAGGGGACACAGATATTTCCTTCCCCCCTGCTGCTTGCCTTCAGCTAACAGATGGCTGGAGGCAGAAGGCAGGGCTGAGGAGAGGCACTGTGCTGATTTGGCTCTGGGAGAGCTCAGAGGTGGAGCCCATGGGGCACTTGGTCAGAGTAGTCAAGCACAGGCTGAGTGCTAGTGCACCTCCATGTGGGGGAGTGGCAGGTTGCAAGAGTTGCAAAGGGCTAAGATGCTGGAGGATAGTGACCGAACTTGAATGCATAGGGGATCTGATAAAGAAGTTCAATGCACCGGTCTAACCTAAATCAGATTGGAGTGCACATCAGACCAGGTTGTGGCAGTGCGCAGATTGTGCCTGCCACTTTAAGAAGATCAGGCAGGCTGTGGAGCAGCTGGCAAGTGGGTTCAGGCTCAATCAGGCAGTCACTTGACTTCTGGGGGATGTCTGATTGGAGGAGAGTTGGGCAGGAAGATCATAAGCCCAGACCCTGGGAGCTGAGCCAGCAGTTACATCTGGGGAGCCATAGGAGTAACATTGTACAGCCTAAGACTGCAGGCGAGATAACACCTGGAGGTTAGGGTAGAAACTATGAGGATGGAGGAGGTTCCTGTAGGTTCTGGGTAAGACCTGAAACTGCACCCTGCTGGGGTTGGATGGTGTGGTGGGACTGTCTGTGGTGAGGCAACCCCCAAGAAATGCCACACCTGTGCCTCCCCAGTGAAAGGCGAGGATGGAACACTGAAAAGCCTCAGGCCCCATTGCCTTGTGGGTCACTCCATAGAAAGGAAAGTCTTGGGGCTAAGGTCCACCACATGGACCTGAGCCCTGAGGGGCAAAAGGCCCAGGGAGTGAATGTGTGGCCCAGTAAGAGGACAGAGTGAGTGTGTGGTCCAGACACTAGTCATAATGTGGCCCAGTGAGGGGCTGGGGTGTGGTCCAGTAAGTGGGAAAGGAGCCATGGTCTACCAAAAGGCACCTGAGGCCTGTGTTGGTCAGAGGCCAAGTATGGCCCAGTAAGGTGCCAGAGGAGCAGTAAGGAGAATTGGATGCCATCTGCAAGGCATGGGACATGGTATTGGGATGGTTTGGAGCTGTGTGATTGACCCAATACACCAGGGCTGCACATTTTTACATCAATCCAATTATATCAAGGCATGGCAGGTGAGTGCAGGGGAAGACTGCCTTAAAATGCGGGGGTGGAGGGGGATGTCTATCACTTCGGGTGCCTGGGGACCCCTCCTGTTATCTATCTTAGATCTTCTTCTGCTGTTTTTAGATTTGTCTCTGTACACTTAATAACTGTACAGTTATGGGTTTAGATCCATTTCTGATCACTTAGATCAGTTTATGTGTAATGTCTGTACCAGCTCTAGGATAGCACGGTTAAAGCCAGTATCCATAGCTAACACAAAAGAACAATGTGACTATCAATACTTCCAGCTACCACATCATACACATCCAAATGCCTACTGAAATGACAAAGTACAGTTCATACCTCTGGATCTGTAGGAACATGTGTGAATTCATTTGCCATTACACTGCTAAACTAGGCTTATTATTCCCCCAGTGTGAATCTTGAGACATTTCTGTAAAATGTGAGTGAATCTTTGCTTCATGGCTGATACATAGACATAAAAAGGGGACAGAAATCTGGGTTGTAAGCTTGGCTCTCCTTGGCTGTTCTTCTGCTCTGCCCACCCTATACTAAACCCCTTTTGCGTATATGAAGACATTTGATTAGTACCTGTAGAAGAATAGTAGTTTGGAAGGCTACCAAAGGTGGACTTTTAACCACATAATTAACCACATCGTTCTTTTTGATTGGGCCTTGACATCAAGGAGAAAATTTGCAAAATTGAGGCCAAACCTATTTATTTAGCATATTTTTAATTGATTATGTGACTTTTTGGTTTCAGGTTTTGTTGTTGTTTTTACTTTGACTATGATGCTCTGACAAAAAAGGCATATTTTGAGCTATATGTAATGTAATTGTGTAATGGCTACTAACACAAGGAAATAACAATTTTCATTGCCATGATGGCATGCTCTATTGTTACATTTTTAAAATGAAATATTGCCAACATAATATCCATGTTAAGATTTAAAAATTAGCTTCCTTTCTTTTTAAGGTTTGTTGTTCATATCCTTCACTCAAGAGTTTATCTGTATTAACTTTTTCATAACTCCATATTGCTTGTGTCTACACAAGATGCTTTACTGCACAGTAGACTAAGTTATTGTGCAGTAAAGTCTCACTGTCTACATGTGCACAGCATTAACTGCATAGTAGATTAGTCTACTGCTTGGCTGGCTACTACCTGTAGATACAGATAGTAATTAACTGCACAGTAGCTACTGCACAGTAGCACACACATAGACAGCAAATTGCTTCCGGTCAGCCCTGATAGCAGGGGCAGGGGAGCTGACTCCTACCCTGAGCAGCTGTTTCCTAGCCCTGCGCTCTGATTGGCAGATCGTGGCACAGGGCTGGGAAACTGTCCCCTCCCCCAGAACTATTTCCCAGACCTGCATCCTCTAGCCCCATGCCCAGATTTGCCAATTGGAGTGCGGGCCTGGGAAACAGCTGCCCTGGATGCAGGATAGCTCCCCCCACTCTGTGAGCCCCACTTGACCCCAGTGCCTTGCCAGCTTGGGGATGGCACCCAGGGTAGCCTGGAGCTCCCACTGACTGCTGTAGGGTGGCAGAAGAGAGCAGGAGTAATCCACCACTGAACTGCTCCTGTCAGGAGCAAACTTGCTCTTGACAGGCATATGCGTAGATATGCTCCCAGGGAAAGCTTACTGTATATTATTTTACTGCACAGTAAGCTTACAGCACATTAATAGCATGTGTGTGCGCACCCATTATGGATTGGGTTAAGATGTATAGGTAATAGCTCTTCCAGGCCAATTATCATGCATTATATCAAATATCTGTCTGCTGATGTCTCCATGCAGTGGTTCCAAAAGAATTACAATTTATTATGTCAACATTTTGCCTTATTACTGTTTTATGAGGCACTAGTTTTATCTGTGCCACAATGTTTCAAGTGGCCTCTCACAACACTTTTTAAACAGAGGTCCCTAGAAATCAGATTACTTTTAAAGTGCTGAAAGAAATGGCATTTACTTTATTTGGGAGGATTGCAGGCTGAGAAGTCCTAAACTCCTAAAGACTCCTATGTCCTTTTTCATATTTTTCTATTATCCAATATTTAAATATTTTGAAGCCTAGTATTGTTTAATAGCTTGAATAGCTCCATTATAGTCAGTGGAAAGATTCCCTTTAGATTTAGTAGGAGCTAGAAAATGCTCCAAGCACCTAAGATTAGACAGATGAATAAAATAAAAATGTAAAATATTAAAAGTGTACATTAAAATTAGGTTGATTAAGCAATACAGGAAGAGGTAGAAATAAAGAAATTGAGAAATAACTTAATTCTGACAATCAACAACCTGCCTGGCAGTTGCAGGTACATATGGCATATAGTACTGATCATGCAATGTTGAGATACTGTGATTCTCAGCCACAAAGTAGTTGAGTTAAGGACAGAAGGAACCTTAACTTTGAGAGGTCTTAGATTTTATTGAATTGTATCAAAATCTCATTCTCAGAACACAGTTTTCTTAAATTTGTATTTAAAAATTTTCCCAGGTTATTTTATGAAAATAGGTTTTTTTAAATATTGTAATTATAGTCAATTTTACTTTATAGTCTAAGGTACAAGCATTGAAAACACTGCAAGTAGATATTTATTTACCTTTTTATTTATATTTAAGATGTAAATATAGACAATGTATTAATTAATTTTCCAGAAGTTCTGTTTTAAAATAATCAAAATATGAGATTAGATTTATTACAACAATAAATCTCTTTAAAAAAATTGGGGGACTAGGTACTATACTATCGTATTTGAAAAACTATATTCTATTTATTTTTTTCTCTGCAGCATATTTCACATATATTCATCTTCATTGGATCATAGAATTCACTCCACTGGGTCATTTCTCTGATCCTTTCAGCCAGGTATCCTGCCTCTAGCAATGGCCTCTGATTGGTTCTATAGCAATTAGGCAAGGCAAGACATGGCTACCTCATGTACAAAAGTATCCATCTTCCTAATCCTCCCATTGTCAAGGCCAAGCTGCAGAAGTGTAGCTAAGCAAAAGACCCCAAAGCTTGTTTCTGGGTGACCATAGTGTCAACCTTTGCAGATGTGACAACTAGCTTGGTCAGCAAAGTAAAGGAAGCCATCAACATGTCTAACCCAGTAATTAAATAAAACACAAGGCCTGCAAGGAGACATTATAAGGGAAGGCCATATGGTAAATACTTCAAATATATTATATTATAGTTACATTTTAGAATAGTAGTAGTGATTGATATAACTAAATGTATTAGATACTATGTTGCTATAATAGATATATATTTTTAAGATACTTAGATAATTTGTAAAATCAAAACAACCTTGTTAGGGAAGACCATAAACTAAGGTAATGAAAAAACAGGATGGTGTTGAACAGCATTCCACAATGGGAAAGGAAAAAAGATAAGAAAGCCTCTCTTTTACTTTTCCAAGGATATAAATCCCAACTAATGGACACCTTCCAGGTCCACAAGAGATCTGATTCAGTCTAGTTCCAAAAGTTTCAGTTAAACAAAGAAATGTAATTGTCGCAGGGCACCTCGGTGCCTGCTCCTAGGGAGTAGAAACTGCCAGGGAGAGAGAGCCCTGGCAGAACATAACAAGCACAGCTGTGGGTTGCCGGGGCAGCTAACGTGAGTCAGCTGGCCTGTAGGAGGCAGGGCCTGGCTCTTACAAAGGCCAGGGCTGAGGCCAGGCTAGGAGTTCCCTGCCAGCAGCCAGAGGGGCAGGAGCAGGAGCAGGAGCTCCTGGAGCTAGGAGGCGAGCAATGTAAGAACTGCTCTAGCTGAGGGAAGGAGGGCAGCTCTGAGAGGATTGAGCACTATGGTTTAGCCAGGTGGCTTGGAGTTAAGTTGTTACAGCCAGAGAGCGTTATGTTTGAGTTATAGCCAGGAGGCTTGAGTTTGTGTTCAGGCTTTGATATTACACAGGTGGTTTGGGTGAGGCTATAGGGGTTGGAGGAGGCCTCATAAAGGGGCCCCACGGGAGTGTGGGGGGGCACAGTATTCTAAAGGGGATCCCCAGTGGTATGGGAACCCCGGTGCCAGTGAAGGCACAGTGTCAGTGAAGGCGCAGCTTGCGGTGACAAGTGCAACCAGTGGGTTGTGGGTGGGGAACGCCCCAGCGCGGGCACGACGAGACCCAGAGAGAGGGCCGTATTATTAGGAAGCCCAGTAGGGGCACAGCAATCCCCAGAGAGGGGATGATATTATTAGGAAGCCCAGTGCGGGTGTGGTGAACCCCTGAAAGAGGGCTAGTGCTGCAATAGACCCCGGAGCAGGGTAGAGTGCTGCGGTTGCCCCGGTGAGAGGGGGTAGTGGCGTAGTGAGCCCTGAGAGAAGAGGGGAGCAGCACGGTGGGCCCAAGAGTCAGGGGGCGTTGCCGGGAAGTCCCCAGAGTGGGCGCAGAGAGCTCCAGACGGTGGGGGGGCTGTATTTTAGAAGCCCAAGTGCGGGCAACATTGCAGGGAGAGCCCCAGGAGGGGGCACTATTGCAAAGGCCCCAGACAGGGGGCAACATTACAGAGAAGACCCCCAGAGAGGGGCGACATTCCAGGGGAGCCCAGAGTGGGCTCAGAGAGCCCTAGAGAGGGCAGCACAGCAGAGGAGGCCCAGAGAGTGGGTGAGAGTACGTAGAGGAGGCCCGAGAGGCGGGGGGGTGGGGGGGGGTGTGGGAGAGACACCATCAGCGAGGCTTGGGGCGTGGTATTAGGGGTGGTAGGAGCCACACGTAGCCCATAAGGCTAGGGTGCCCCAAGGCACCCATGAGTGCAGGATAAGACCCACGAGGGGTCCGGGAGTTTACGTGCCCAAGGAGATGCAAGGCAGCCTCCCTATTATATTTGCCAGCAAGATGTGGCGGGCGATAATCGAGGGTGCCCTTGGGACGAATTGGCACGGAGAGAGGGCTTTGAGGAGGCCACGGCCCTCCTGAAGGACCCCGCCATGACAGTAATTAAAACCCATCAGATTATTTTATTAGAACCAGCCATCTACAAACATGGGGTATAGGCTGAGGGGAAATTTGGAGAACTCAGCAAATTCAAAAAGAGCTGCTGCCAATCTGCATGCCACCATCTTCCCACCTCTTGAGTCTCCCCAGGTGGCATAGGTGAGAACATATGTTGTTCTGCCACAGGTAGCCAAATAGACTTTGGGATGAATGTTTGTTTTTATGTTTTGAAGTGCAAGAAAATAAAATGTCAAGCTGTAGACCTGTTTCTGACTCTTTGATCAGTAGCCTACCCACAAGATTACCTGTAACCTGGATAACAACCCTCTTCTTTTTCTTTAAGGTATGATTTTTAAACAAACATCTTTTGAACTTTGGTGTATTGCAGATATCCCAATAGCTTCTACTTAATGATATCATTAATTAAACCTGTAGCAACACAATGCTCAGTGGGGAGTCAACAGAACTACTCCCATGTTTAATGTTAAGCATATGTTTAACTATATCACTGAAACAGGCAGGATGAGTGTCCTCAGAATTTGCATGAGCAAGCTTCCCAAGCCATGGACCTCTTACCGTTAGTTATTCTTCACTAACTAAGGCTTGGTTTTAATCTCCCATATAATATTCCACACATGTAATTTTTCCCTCAGTAAGAAGCTAAAGTGAGCTGCTTTATAAAATAGCCTTTAATATCTAATATATTTAATGACCGGCATAGATCTATTCAGATGTCCATGTTCAGACATTTTGGGTTTCATGTATTCATGAAGTAAGTTTCATTATTACACTGATGTTACTGTCCTGGTCTGCTTTCATTTATGGAAGGGACCTGGCCAAGTTAAACAGGAGTTCTATCACCTTCCTGACCTGTTCACTTCTTCTCCTTTCTATCACATGTGCCTTCATAAAGACTCAAGGAAGTCTGTGGTGAATAAATGAGGGATAGTCAAAGAAGCCACCAGTTACTCTTCCAGAGTGCACATATGAGACAAATTGTCTTAGATTAGTTTAGATTTACAGTACCTTATGCAGCTCCCCTGTCCTTGCTGTGAAAACACAATAAATTTACCTAATTTACAATGACAGGAAATTTACAATGCCAGGAATCAGGAAATTACTTAGAAAGTGAAAAAAGTAGAAGTGCAGCTACAAAACAACAGCAGGGAGATAAGTAGCCAGTCGAGATATACCACATCTGCTGCTCTCCTCACATCCACAGCATTTGCCAAATGGTCACTGAAGGAAATAAGGTGATTAACCATGACTTGTTCGTGACAATACCTTATTGTCCTCTAAATGCCAAACATATTATTTGATCATACGCTCCAGTATTTCTCTGGGTACTGAGGTGAGATACCAAATTCCTTGGTCCCTCCAGACACATTTGTGTAATGCTACAAAATGTGTAGCACTACAAATATAAAATACTATGAGCGGTCAGATGTTCAAAGCTCCCTGCCCAGAGGGCAATAGTTGGCATGAAGGCATGGTCTTCATCTTGACTGCTACCTTGTTATTTAAAGTTCCAGCTGTGCCAGCAGTGCAGCAAAAAAAGTACTTCCTGGTGCCAGGCTGTTCACACATCCAGAGGAAAGCTAGTTTACCTAACTGGGCAGCCTCAGTTTGAGCAGCCTTGTCTCCATTGCTGGGGGCAGGGCAGTTTGAAGGCCTTCCTAACAGCTTTTGCTGGCTCAGCCATCCTACCCCCTTGAAGTGGGGAAGGGAGAGTATAGCGCTATCATATTGTGGAAGGTAGAGACCTGGCCAGAGTTTAAATCTGTCCAAGTCCAACAAAAAGGTGTCATTTGAATCAGCAACTTCTTTGTCATAGATCTGCCATTTTTGCTGCTTTAATGCTTGGCCTGTTAACAGGTTTTTTTGTTTAATTTGTATATATCCTGTGACAGATGTAATACCTGGAGGAGGCCCTCAATTCTTCCTTTTATCTCTGTTAAAGCTGGATCCTATATTTGTTTTCCCTTTTCCGGTCTTCCTGGCCCTCACCTAACTTATTATTTCAAAGACAATAGCTGCTGACTCTACAATTACATTAGAGCTTTATGATGAAAGTTATCAGGATCTGCATATTTGAAACAGGCAGTTTATTTATGTAATGTCTAACCCATTTTCTTCACTATTGTAGGCTGATTCTGCTCCCTTATCCTTTGTTGCTAAATGTGCTTGTCACCTGATAGTTGACCTTCTTGTGAATGCTGAAGTATGAGAAGGTTTTAAACACTTTAGCCTTCTTTATATCATCCATTAGCTTCCTCTCTCCATTCAGTAATAGACCCACACTTTCCTTAGTTCTTCTGATACCTCTAATATATTTATAGAACATTTGTTATTGTTTTCTGTGTCCCTTGCTAGCTGAATCTGTGCTAGCTATGATTACTGTACCTATAATAATCACAGAAAAAATAATTCATAGTCTATCTCACTTGAAACCAATGGCATTAGACTAGAGAGGGATGAATTTCATTGTTTATTTTGTACTACTACATTCCACAAGATAAAAAAAATCCTTACTGACTTTAATGAGGGAATGATCTGTGTGGGGACAGCAAAACAGAGACTTAGGTCTTCAGTACATTACTATATTAATATTTATGAATATGTATGATAGACTCTGATCTTTCTGGGAAGTGTTTATTGCTAAAAGGAACTCTTTCACAGAACCTTTTAGGATTTTACCGTGCAATCTTGGATCACTTAGCGTGATTACTTGCCATTTTCAAATCAATTTTAGGTAGTAAAAGAAAACAGTGTTATTTCACCTAATTTCAGTAATAGGAGGAATAGTTCTTAGGTGGCTCATATAAGTTTAATGGCTTAAAAGGTTCATTTTGATTGTTAGAATGTGTGTTTGTCAGAACATTATATAAGCTTATTTAAACAACAGATACACTTAGGAGCAGGGTCAAAGAAAAGTGCCAAATCTTCTGCCTAAAATCATAGGGTGTATTATATCAAATTTTACGTGAAAAACATGTTTGCAGACGTTTTTGCAGAGCCTTCCTTCAATAGCTAAAGAATTCTGAAAAAAAGAACTTCAGTGTTTTCTGTGCTCTTTTTAACATCAATGTATAGCAAACAAAACTTAGAGAAAGCTGTAAGTGAAGGGACTTTATTAACCATAAAACTATAGGCCAGGTCCACTAGTTCTGTATAGCAATTCAAAGCAGACATAATTATTACCAGTGACACTAGGTTTATGGCAGTTTTGTGTTGCTGGGGGGAGAAGAATTTATCTCATCACATACTTTGGTTGTAATTATTTTACCCATTTTTGTTACCCACAGATCACTTAATTAAATTTTGCCTTTTCTTCAGCTTGTTATCCTTGAAGCTGTGAAAATGAAAGCCAGTTTCGATGTTCTCATTTTATTACATGTTCAAGTACATGAGCATAATGATAACAGCTTCCTCATGCATTACTTCAAAAGTACACATGCACTCTTCCTTCATTCTGGTCCTAAGAGGATCAGTTTGAATGTTGCTGTGTCTACCTGAATGCTGCTATGTCTTCACTGATAGCATTGCCACCAAACAAACAACTGCCCCCTGCCCAACAACTCCACGCCCCAGGCCCCAAACCAAAACATCAACATTTGCAAACTTCCCTGCAAAAGACCTAGGAGGTGAATCTGGATCTCACCTCCCTACTATAAAGAGGAATCTGAGGTCTCACAAAAAATTCCCTCATACTCAGATACAGATCTTGGGTGGGGAGAGGGGTAAGGGTGTGGTGCAGTGGTGTGGACACACTCCACATTCAGTTGACCATGCTGGGAGAGCAGCCGTCAAGGACTTTTTTTTAATTCTCCAAAGCAAGTAAGAATTCCCCGCTCCCTTCTCCTCCATGCTTAGTGGAACCTCCCCTCCTCTCTCTTCCCCTTCCCTCCTCTCCTCCCACCGCTGGTGCTGTCTCTGGCTGCCTGAGGGCTGGGGATAGAGGGGGAGCTCCAGAGCCATTCTTGCCCAATCCATCTGTGCTCTCTGCAGAGCTGGCCTCAGCCAGGGACAGAGGCAGGTGGGTGCCTCCTGCCTGCCTGGTCTCCCCCAGTGTTCTCTGACACCCTGGAAGGAGGCGGGGGTGGGGGGGAAGGGATTGCTCCCACTGCCACCATCTCTAGGTGAGCTTGTGCCATATGCAGCTTGGTTGTAGCAGGGCAGGAGAGGTTCTAGAATTCCCTCCCCACCCCCGGCCATCCAGGAACAGTGACAGTGGATGTGGCAGGTAGGGGAGGCAGAGATGGAAGGGGAGGGAAAATGCTGCTAAGCTGGGGAAGGGAGCAGGAGGAAAGAATCTTACCTGGTTGAGGGACTCAAAAGAAGTCCCCTATTACTGCTTCTATGGTGCAGTCTGCCCACCTTGGCATTGGGGAGGAGGCTGGGTACAGTCATCCCCACAGTGCATGTTGCTATTTCCACACCCAGCTTTCTGAAATCCTGGGCCTACCCATGTTCACCCTTGGAATAGACAGCATTTGGAACAAGCATATGATTATTGGCAAGCACGAGGCAAGACAAACCCAGTTGAAAAACTGCAGCTGTGGTGACTCAGTGCAACCATGGTATAAATCCCTGAACAAAACCCAACATGATGTCTGATGCTATATTTCACACTAGATCACAGAGCTTCAGCTATACTTTAGCAAATTTCAAAATAAGCAGTGTAGCTGTGTCATGGTATGTCTTGTGACATTAGTATAAAGTACAAATTCCTCTTTCTGTTTAAAATGATGATTTAGGCTAGCACTGGACATTTTGTAACTTGGATCCAAACCCAACGTGTTTACTTAGGCTTTATATTTCTATTGATTTTAAGAAGCATTGACTAAGGGTTCAGTACCAAATTAGAACAGAACAAAATTAGGCTTTTGAATTAGGGTCAGTTTCAGGTTGAATAATATTTAACATTTTCATTTCTTATTTTGGAGGATACTCTTCTCAAATCAAATTTACAAATGCTATAAAATGGGGCATTGATGTAAACTATTTCATAGGCATTAGGGCTGGAAGGGACCTTGGAAGATTATCTAGTCTAGCCCCCTGATCCAGGGGCAGGAAGTCAGCTAGGGTCAAAGGATCCCAGCAAGATAAGTGTCCAAACATTTCTTAAAAGAGTCCAGAGTAGGTGTTTGCACCACCTCTCAAGGGAGTCTATTCCAGGCCTTGGGGGCTCAGACAGTAAAGACGTTTTTCCTTATGTCCAGCCTAAAATGGTCTTGAAGGAGTTTGTGACCATTGGATCTTGTCGTCTGTTGGGGCACTCTGGTGAACAGCCCCTCCCCCAGATCCTGATGCACAACCCTGATGTACTTATAGGCTGTCACCAGGTCAACCCTGAGCCTGGGCTTTTCCAGGCTGCAGAGTCCGATGGCTCTCAGCCTCTCTTCATAAGGCCTTCTCTCTTGCCCTCTAATCATGCAAGTGGCTCTCCTCTGGACTCTTTCAAGCTTCTCCACATCTTTTTTGAATTGTGAGCCCAGAATTGGATGCAGTACTCCAGCTGCAGCCTCATCAAGGTTGAGTACAGCGGGAGGATGACAACCTGAGGTTTGCTTGAGAAGCATCTATGGATGCAAGCTAGAGTTTTGTTTGCTTTACTAGATGCAACATTACACTGTTGGCTCATGTTCATCTTGTGGTCAATCATAGTTTCATAGCAGCTAGGATCAGGAGGGACCTGAACAGATCATGTAGCCTGACCCCCTGCCACGGGCAGGAATGAATGCTGGGTTCACAAGACCTCACAAGAGCCCAGACAGGTGATCATCCAACCTCCTCTTGCATTTGCCCAAGGTAGGGGCGAGGACCACTTCCCTGGGAAGTTGGTTCCAGATTTTGGCCACCCTAACTGTAAAATATTGCCTTCTGATCTCTAACCTAAACCTAAACCAAATCATAACCCCCAAGTCCCTTTCGGCCATGATGCTAACGAGCATAGCACTGCCGAGCCTACAAGCATGATGCAGATTTTTTTCCTGAGGTGGAGGACCTTACATTTTTCTGTACTGAATGTCATCAGGTTTTTATCCGCCCACTTTCTAAGCCTATTAAGGTCAGCCTGGATCACTAGCCTATCCTCGGGTGTGGATGCTCTACCCCAAAGTTTGGTGTCATCGATGAACTTGGCCAGTCTGCTTCTGACACCAGTGCCCACATCATTAATAAAGATGTTAAAGAGTACAGGTCCAAGGATGGAGCCTTGGGGAACACCACTGGTCATGGAGTGCCATGATGATTTACTTCCGTCAATTACCACTACCTAGGTCCGACCTTGGAGCCAGTTCCCCAGCCATCAGACTGTGATGTAGCTGAGGCTGCAGTTGGTCAATTTTTCCATGAGGAAATCCTGGGACACCAGATCAAAGGCTTTTAAAAGTCCAGATATATGATGTCAATCTCTTTTCCTTTGTCCAGGTGATATGTTACCTGGTCACAGAAGGAAATGAGATTGGTCAGGCAAGACCTACCCGCAACAAACCCATGCTGGCTGTCCCTTGGGATGCTGCCATCAGCCATCTTGTCAGGAATGGTCTCTGATAATTTTTTCCAAAATCTTCCCAGGGATTGAGGTCAAGCTGATTGGCCTGTAGTTCTCCAGATCTACTTTCCTCCCTTTCTTGAAGATAGGAACCACATTGGCCTTTTTTCAATCTTTGGGTACTTCACCTGAGTGCCATGAGTTCTTGAATATCCTTGCCAGTGGTTAGGCTGTGATGCCTGTCAGCTCCTTAAGTACCCTGGGGTGCAATCTGTCAGGACCAGCTGACTTGGTGTCCAGCCTCTCAAGGTGTTCCTTTACAAGGTCTACACTGATGTTTGGTATAAATTCACCCTCACCCTGGCTGTCCTGCATCATGTTAGGCGGGGCGGTCCCTTTGGGCTAGTGAAAAACTGATGCAAAGTACCCATTAAGCAGGTTGGCTTTTTCCTGGCTGTCAGTTGTCCCATTTGGTTTAGCAGGGGTCCAATGTTGCCCTTGCTTTTCTTCCAACTTCCAACATACCTGAAAAAGGACTTTTTATTGTCTATACATAGCCAGGTGGAGTTCGGTTGCAGCCTTGGCTTTCCTGGTTCGCTCCCTACAAGTATGGACCAGTGCGGAATACTTCTCCTTAGTGGTGATTCCTGTTTTCCATCCTTTACAAGTCTCTCTTTTTAGATGTAGGAGGTCCATGAGTTCCCTGCTGAGCCAAGGGGGTTGCTGTACCCTTTTGCTACCTTTCCTCTGAGATGGGATGGACATCCCTTGTGCTTTCAGGATCACTCCCTTAAGGAGCAACCACTCATCTTGGATTTCTCTCCCTGTCAAGTCATGGCCCCTTAGGCCCTCGACAACAAGCCTCCTGAGGTTATCAAAGTCAATTTTCCTAAATTCAAGGACTTCTGCATTACTGATTGACTTGCCAGGTTTGCGATGGATAGTAAAATCTCATAGTCACTGTGTCCGAGCTTTCCTTCGATTCTTAGGTCGTTGACTAGATCATCCCCTTTGGCCAGTACCAGGTCCAATACCATGTCGTGGAAACACATGCAGCATACTTTTGGGTCAGGTCAGCAGAAGCTTTTATTCAAAAGAAACTACAGCTGTAGAGGGGACTCCAAAGTGACATGGATTTCCCAAGCACTTGGAAGGGGTCCCCCCCAAGAGCAAAATCAGGAGGCTTATATACTTTTTAACAGTTGCTTATAACTCACGTGATCATATAGTGAAATTAGCATGAAAAGCGGCTATAATATTACTTCATTATTTCTTTGCTGTAATCAGGATGGGAACTAATGGGGGAGGCGAGGTTAGTTCACAAAACTCCTTCTTGCACCTGGAAATCAGATTTGTACATACTTTCTTGCTATCTTCAAGGCTGCGGTGAGCGAAGCAGTTGCAGAGGAGTTACAAAGAACAAACACTTTCTCTTATCTGTTCTACTATACAGAGCCAGCAATTCTCCACAAAGCGGTTATGTCATCTTATAACTAAAATAGTCAAAGTTTAAGGCAGATATTTTTTCTGATTCCACAACCAGGTATTTGGAGAAATGGATTAAGATACCATAGTCCTGAGACATTGGGTGAAATCAGTAAAAGGATATTCAATAGTGAAAGTGGTTCACATAAAGAATACTTATTTATGAGGTAGAGGATAATTGGGCTGAAAATTGTGATGCAAGAAAGAATCTTCGAGTTGTAGTGAATAGCAAATTATATGTGAACCAATAGTACAAGAAATAAATGCTCTATTATTCTATGTTAAAAGAGGAAGATAACATGTAAAATAATTAAAAGGCCAATTCCTAAAGTACTACTTCAGGCAAAGGGAAGTTATTTGAAGAAAGATTTCAACTAGCCTTGTAATACTGTTTCCTTTGGCTGCCTTTACATGTGCATGGTGGTGTTCTAATTGGAACATGTCAAAGCAGACTTGATTAATTGAGTGTACTCTGCTTTTTAACTAGAACATTGCAGTATTGCTGCAGAGTCATGTGTATTGAGCCTCTGTGCATGGCTGCAGGGTGCTTTAACTAAACCTCATTGAAGGAGGTTTAGATAAATCATACCATGGCCATTTTGAAATGCACTGCGACTTAATATATGCACTTGGGGCTTAATATATGAGCAGCTGCCTGTGAACTGCTTTAAATAAACCCTCTCCCCCACTCCAAGTATGTGTATAGGCTGCCTTTGGCATTAGTTAAGTCTAAGAAGACTGCACAGTTTCCAACACCGACAGCATTTTTAATAAAGAGAGATATAAATAGAAAATTGCTCAGAAGAGAACAGCAAAATATGTCAAAGATTTGCAAAATGGGATGGGGGAGGGTAGAAAACTAAGTTTATGCAGATTGGAGGAAAGAGGAAAAATGAGAAGTGTGTGTGTGTGTGTGTGTATATAGTGTATAGTGTGTGTGTGTGTGTGTGTGTGTGTATAGTGTGTGTGTGTGTGTGTGTGTATATATATATATATATATATTGTGTGTGTGTGTGTGTGTATATATATATATATATATATATAAAAAAGATGTTAGAGGAGATCAATGATCAACGGGAAGAAAATGAGAAGTAAGTGCATTTAAGATGCAGCAGAAGTGGTCAGAATTGAAATATATGTTCTACATAAAAGCAAATACCAAAGAAGATTATTCAAACACTTGTCAAAATACTGCAATTCAAGAATCCCAAGTGTTGGATCAAACATGAGAAAGCACAAAGAAAATCACTGCACAGCACTCAAGACACTCGCAAAGGAAAACAAAGAAGCACTAATGACAAGTATTAAGAAAAACAGGGAAGTGAGAGAATCCTGCTTTATCAGGAGTAATGTTTGGCTACTTTATCAGGACTAAAAGTCTTTGTTATACATTGACTCATGGAACTTCCTGGCCAGTTGAAAAGAACTGAGGCTGGGTTCTATCCAGTGAAGTACAGCGCAGGACCATCAGCATAGCTGGAAGGGGCAGAAGGGAGCTTGTGATCTCCTTATGATCTGAAACTGGATAATACTTCCCCAGGGGCTTTTCAGGATTTCTATGAACTGCACTGCACAACAAAATCTCCTGTTGCACCAGATACTTCAAATAATTACAATGAATAATTTTTCTGAGTACTTTTTCTCACCCTTGTGTTTAAGTATGAGAAATATGTATGCTGTTGGGGGATCCAAAATCATTGTCAAATTTTCATCTCATCTATATGCTGTGCCAATTCAGAATACATCCATTTGCTACAATATGGAGTCTCTATCTTTCCTTTAGAATAGCTAGGGAAAGCTATGCACCCATAGCTCAAAACTTCTATTTTCATTTATTCCAATCTGTTTTATAACCACTTCCATAAAACTCAGCCTAACACCTGGGATTCTAATAAGGTTTAGTCAAGATGTGCCATTGTGCAATTAAAAAAACCCCCAAAAAACAACACAAACCCATGTTGGCCCTGATCAAAGGCATTTTGGCACCTCACTTCCTATGGCCTTGAGTACAGTTAGGTGTCTATGTGTTTTTATGTTTTGAATGCCATGATTTTTGTGAAGTGATGTTAAAAATGAATAGTACCTTAAACACCATCTAAACTAGACATGGTCAAACATTTTCATTCAAAATATTTTCTTAATCCCCCCTCTCTTTAAAATTGATGTTTACCTAGGAATGACTTTTGTCAACTAATTTTTCTTAGGGCTTTCACTGAAAACTAGAAAACTGAAATACAGCTGGGACACGGCCCGGGAATTTTGGGCTGTCCCAGACAATTCAGGACAGTTGTCTCCTTTAGGAATATATTTTAACATATGTGCCATATTCTCTACCAGCTTTACAAATCCTAAATTTATCATTTTGGAATTTATCGTGCTCCCTCTTTCCATGAGGTAGTTTGGTTTAGGAAATGGGGCTGGTTTAAGTGAGGTGTTCACAAGATGTCACTTCCAAAATTGAGATTGGTTTAATATTTAAAAACCATTGAAATTCATTACCTTAAGACCACCTAAATATAAATCTCCTCACATTCTTCACTGTTGTATGGACTAACAGCTTTGCAAGTGTTCAGTTAGTAGGGCCTTGTTCACAGGTTCACTTGCAACAGTTGCAAATGATTGGAATGTTGTTATATATGTCTTCAATGTCTTCATCAGTGACTTGGATAAAGGAGTGAAGTGTACTCTGTCCAAGTTTGCAGATGACACAAAACTGTGGGGAGAAGTGGACACGCCGGAGGGCAGGGAACAGCTGCAAGCAGACCTGGACAGGTTGGACATATGGGTGGAAAACAACAGAATGCAATTCAACAAGGAGAAATGCAAAGTGCTGCACCTAGGGAGGAGAAATGTCCAGCATACCTACTGCCTAGGAAATGACCTGCTTGGAGGCACGGAAGCTGAAAGGGATCTTGGAGTCCTAGTGGTCCTATACTAATGCTAGGAGCATGGGGAACAAGCAGGATGAACTAGCGCTCCTGCTTGCACTAAAAACCTATGACTTAGTGGGGCTAACAGAAACCTGGTGGGATTCATCCCATGACTGGGCAGTACATATTGAGGGCTATAGACTGTACAGAAAGGACAGGGTGGGGAAGAAAGGGGGAGGGGCTGCGCTCTATGTCAGTGAGCAATATACGTCAACCCTCATCAAGACGGAATCCAAGGATGAGGAGGTAGAAGGATTGTGGGTTAGGCTACATGGGGGGCAAGGAGAAAGGAATTTGGTGGTAGGGGTCTGCTACAGACCCCCACATCAAGGGGAAGAAAGAGATGCGGGGCTCCTGAGGCAGCTCTCAGAGACCATAAAAG
>NW_005841859.1:1453130-1475699 GCF_000455745.1 Alligator sinensis | reverse complement strand
GGATAACCTGGAGAGGGTCCAGAGAAGGGCCACTCGTATGGTTAAGGGCCTGCAGACCAAGCCCTACGAGGAGAGACTAGAGAACCTGGACCTTTTCTGCCTCCACAAGAGAAGGTTGAGAGGTGACCTTGTGGCTGCCTATAAGTTCATCACGGGGGCACAGAAGGGAATTGGTGAGGTTTTATTCACCAAGGTGCCCCCGGGGGTTACAAGAAATAATGGCCACAAGCTAGCAGAGAGCAGATTTAGACTGGACATTAGGAAGAACTTCTTCACAGTTCGAGTGGCCAAGGTCTGGAATGGGCTCCCAAGGGAGGTGGTGCTCTCCCCTACCCTGGGGGTCTTCAAGAGGAGGTTGGATATGCATCTAGCTGGGGTCATCTAGACCCAGAACTCTTTCCTGCCTATGCAGGGGGGTCGGACTCGATGATCTAATGAGGTCCCTTCCGACCCTAACATCTATGAATCCATGAATCTATATTAAAGTTAATATATGCTACGGTGGTGTCACACATTCACTTCCAATAGTTGCCAATCACTGGAATGCAGTGACCTGTTAAAGTTAATGGCTGCTTGCAGATGTTAAAAAAAGAAAACAAAACGAGACAAAAATGGAGCTTTACTTTAAACTTTGCATACTCCTGTGCCAAGCCCAGGGCATGCTCAGAAGGGGCAGTATGCTTGTCGGACCCAGCTTGCCTGGTATCTGTCTAGATCAGACACTTTAGTGGGGCTTTTTTGTGCTTTTATCTAATAGCTAATTGAATCAGCTTTGGATAAAAGCACCAAAAAGCCCTACTGAAGCACCCAATCTGTGCAGATGCTGTAGAGCCAAGTCGAACTAACGTTCTGCTTCTTCCGGTAAAGTGCAGGTTTTTTGTTTTTTTCTTAAATGTCTACAAGCAGCCATTAGGAGATGACCCTTGCTTGAAAGGGAGCATCTTGCAAGACTATGAGGGCACTTAACACGTGCTAAACTGCTTGACCATGAGTTGGCTTCAATTTTAACTGTACTTAGTACACGTTAAGTTGCATGTGTGATACCTCCCTCAATACTTAATTGAAAGAGGGAAAAAAGTAAGCAAGCCAGTTTAGTGGTTTGAAGAAAGTTGGAACAATAGGCTGTTCAGTGAGCCAAAGAAGGAGAAATTCTGACTTTAGGCATAGGGCTCCGCCACGAGTGATGCATGAGTTGCACCAGTGTAGGAGTAGATGGAAAAAGGATTGTCCTTTAAATACATGCTTTCATACAAAGTGACCAGGGTGCCTTCTCAGATCCCCCCTTCCTTGTTTACCAGCGATAAATTACTTTAACCTTTCCTCTTCCATGCTCACCTTCTGAGTTGGCTCATCTACACTAGCTAATAAGTATGTGGTTTGTGCAAAATTTCCAATCATTCTCACACTTAGTCCCCTGTGCTTCTACTTAAGGTCTCATAAACCTGCATGAAGGAGATTTCCTGCTCTCCTGAGTAGGCAAGATGCACACTAGCCTGTAGCAGGGTTTAAAAACAGCATTTACATTTTCAAATGTGATTTTTTGTGTTCATTACTTTGACTTTAAGTCACAGTAGATCTGTCTTTAGTTGGGATTGTTCCAGCTTATAACAACATTGTGGCAAATGCCAAATTTGTCAGGTGAAGCAAAGTCTACAGCTTGTATCTGATATGCCCAAGGCCAGCTATAAAATCTTCCTTTTACAGGATGTTCCAAAGGCTCTCATGGTGATAATATTTCATATTGTACATTTAACATATGGGGCTATAAAGATAACTTAAATATATTTACTGTAAATTAGCTCAAATATTTTAAAGGTTAATGGTTTATTAGATAATGAGCTCTACAAAAGGTCAAATCACATAAACTTATGAAAGCAAACATCTTGAAATAAAGGGGAATGTTATCAGTTCCCTGGTTGTAGAAGGTCATATTCATCCTATTATAGCAGGGGTTGAATTACTGTATTTCCATTATGAAGTCTGTTTTAAGAGGTTTCACTGTTTTAAATTAACTGTGGCATATAAATTAGCCCAGGAAAATATTTTGTTTAGAAATGACTGCAGTCGCCACATTTTTTTTTTAATAGGTAAAAAAAATGATTTGTAGTTTCAGGGCATTTGATGAGAAAATTTATATAGCATTTATGAAGTTTTAACAGCTGAATTTGCTTTCATGCACTCTTCATGCTATTGTGGCAAGCATGCTGGACTTACCCCATGAAAAATAGGCTCCAGGAAAATGAAGGCAACAATGAGAAAGAAAGGGACCTGAAGGAATAACAAGGAGACTATCAAGACATAATATGGGGGATTTAGTGAGGGGAGATCTGAGCAGAGATGAAGAGATACAGATGGGGAAGGGAAACCGAAAGCACAAGGGTCAGAAATTTATGTTTTCTTATGTTTGTTGCACTGGTGTGTCATATAGGGTATACTTGAAAAGCCTGTATTAGGCTGTATCCATTTAAGTTGCTATTATCACTGTATAAATTATGTTATGCTGTTTGTATATATCTTTATGATTTTGGTCATGGTTTAATCAAAGGAACTGAAGGATGAATACTTAAGGAAAAAGAGAGTATGTGTAACTGCTAAATATCTTTTCCCATTGTGTTCTGGGGCAAGAGAAATTCCCATTCTCAGTCTCTGACAGAATGGGCCACAAGTAGGGTAGGCACCAAAGTTACTGTCTGTTTGTAATAGAAAAAAATTCACAATAGAAAAGGCTTCTGAGTGAAATGGGTCATAAATTCAAAGAAGGCCAGATGTCCCAAGGAGAGAATTTTCTAGAAGACTCTGAGATTTAAGAGCAATCAGGACAATGCTGAAGTCTAAAACAAGGAGATGATTTGGAGGGTGACATAGGGAAACTTCCATGTGCTTGTATAATTGTACAATGCTTCTGAGCACACAGAGTACCACAAGGCTGTAAGCAGTAGCACATGATATAATGCACTTGAAATAAAGATTCAAGCTGACACAAACTAAATTAAGTTCCTTTATTATTGCATAGACCACCATGCATGAAACACAACAGTAGCTGCTGAGAACCACAGCAGAGTGAGTGATTTAAAGCTTCACTTACACAGAAAAGAGAGCAGGGAGTGTGGAGGGACTCAGACCCCCTAAACATTTTGATTTCCAGTCAAAGAACCTGGTAACATCATGAAAACAGTGGGAGAAGAGCTGAGCTTGTATATGTGCTGACTATATGGCTAATATGACTAATATGAAGGTAAATGTTTTCCATTATCTCAATGGAATAAAGGGCAGAGAAATGGGTGCAACGCTTTCACCTGATGTTCCCAATACATTAAAGCAGCTGATGAAGGCTTTTGATGAATGCTGTGCGACCTCAGAAAAAAACAAGACTTTGGAAAGGTATTGCTTTTTTACCTGGAATGAACATCCAGAAGAAAGTGGCAGCGGCAATCCCTCACAGTCAAGGATGATCGCTCCCACGGGTCAAGTAAAGGGTTTTAAATGAGTCTGATGATGGCTAAGAAGGCTGTCCTAGAGCCACAGACTCTTGCAAAGGGAGGTCAGACCACAGATTTCTCAGTCTTGTTTCCTTTCCTTCTGTTTCTGTCATTTTTCTGTCTCCAGTGCAAGACAGTTTTCTTAAGAGTAAGATGTACCTTCTAATAGACATTAGGGCTGGAAGGGACCTTGCAAGATCATCAGGTTCAGCCCCTTCCCAAGGGGCAGGAAATCAGTTGGCGTCAAATCACCCCAGCAAGATAAGCATCCAAGCATTTCTTAAAGGTATCCAGAGTAGGTGTTTGCACCCCTTCTTGGGGGAGTCTATTCCAGACTCTGGAGACTCGGACGGTAAAGAAGTTTTTCCTTATGTCCAGTCTAAAACTGTTTTTCCGGAGTTAGTGACCGTTAGACCTTGTCTTCCTTTGGGGTACCCTGGTGAACAGACATTCCCCCAGTTCCTGATGCACACTCCTTATATACTTATAGGCTGCCACCAAGTCACCCCTGAGCCTTTGCTTCTCCAGGCTAAAGAGTTCCAGGCCTCTCAGCTTCTCCTTATAAGCCCCGGTCTCTTGACCTTTCATCATGCATGTGGCTTTCCTCTTGACTTTCTCAAGATTTTCCACATCCTTTCTAAAGTGTGGAGTCCAAAATTGGATGCAGCACTCCAGCAGCAGCCTCACGAAGGCCGAGTAAAGTGGGAGGATGACTTCTTGGGTCTTGCTTGAGATTCATCAGTAGATACAAGTGAGATTTTTATTTGCTTTGTGGGCTGCGGCATCGCATTGGTGGCTAATGTTTATCTTGTGCTCAGTCATGATCAGGGATCCAGGTTTTCTGTTTCCCATGAAAACATGGAGAAAACCATGGATTTCCCAGTTTAATTGGAGAATGGAACCCAATGCTCTGACTTACCGGAGGCTGCCTCATGATCACTCTTTGTTCCTGGAGGTAAGAGGGGCTTGGGGGGTGTGGGGCAGGGCTGGGGGGGGAAGCTGGCTAGGAGAAGATATTTGTTGGGGGAATTCCTGGTGGGAATTTCCCCAACACCTTCCCCTGCCTCAGCCCGGGAGGGTGGGTGGGTAGGTGGGGGGTGTGTGGGAACAGAGCATGACCTGGGCCATGGTGATGAAAGGTCACCGCCAGCCCCCCACCTCAGCTCACTCTGTGCCCACTCCCAGGAGCAGGCCTGGGGGGGTGAGGGCAGTGGTGCCCCTCTAGGCTGCACATACCTGCCTAGCTGGAGGAGAAGAGCAGCTCACATGCAGCAGCCGCCACCACCACTGCACCGCTGCACCTTGCGCTTCTTGCCTGTGGCTGGCAGTGGGAAAGCCGCATGGTACATAGTGTGTTGGCAGCTGCTCCATGTGATCCCCCTCTTCCCTGCTGTGTGTGGCCCACAGAGGGGCACTGTTGCCCTCAGCCCCCCATCCCTGCTCTGGGCAAGTGGTGCGGGGTGTGGCAGGGGCTGTGGTGCTGCCAGCCACTGCGTGCAAGTGGAGGTTCAGTGTGGGAGACAGCTGACAGCAGTGGCGGTGGTGGATCAGTGGCCACTTTACCCCCATGCCACTTGCCCAGAACAGGACTGGAAGGGTGAGGGCAGTGGTGCAGTGGCAACTGCTGTGTGCAAGCCCTGCTCTCCTCTGGCCAGGTGGCACATGTGTGGCCCACAGAGGGGCACCACTGCCCTTGTGCCCCCCCCCAGAAGCAGGAACAGAGATGCACTCCCCCATTCTTGATCTGTCCCCCCAAGTCCTTCCTTCCCCCCATCCCCCCACACCCAGCTACCTTCTGGGGGGTGTGTGAATGTCTGTGTGTGTTTGTGTGTGTATCTGTGCCTGCATGTGTGGATCTGGGGGGCTGTTGTGTGGGGTGTAAGGGGCATAAGCAGGACTGGAGAGGCTGTGGGGAGGGGAGTGAGGGGCATTAGCAGTGCCGGGGGGGGCCTGTGGGGGGCATTTAATTTTTATCATGGATTTTAGGTTTTTATCAGAGAATTTGTGATTTTTTTATCAGGGAAAACTGGGATCCCCGGTCATAACCCCCAGATCTCTCTCGGTCATGGTGGTAGATAGTGTAGAACTGCTGAGCTTTTGGCTGGATGTAGGATGGTTTTGCCAGCATTTCTCTTCTGACCAAGAAGGGCTTTGATCTATGCATTGTTTTTGTCAGTCCCGATGGCATTGGGCACTGGGTGATAAGACCAATTGATTCTGTGCAAGTGTTATCATTTTCAATCCTAAGAGTGGTGAGTTTCTTGCTGAGATGTATTTGGAGGGCTTTGCAATGTATAGGAGTCTGAAGGCATTTGCTGTTGTACTGTCTTTGGACTGGTTTGGGTTGCTTTCAATGTTTCAATACAACCCTAATTAACACGATTAATTTAACTAAGTGATGAGTGGTCCAGCAGTCATCAGCTCCTCTCACAACACGTGTGATATGAACAACTTTTAGATCATGTGCTTTTATGATGATGTAGTCAAGGAGGTGCCATTGTTTTGAGCAGGCATTTTGCAATTTTGATTTGTACCTGTCACATTATATGAAGATAGTGTTAGTAATGACAAGGTCATGCTCTGCACATTTACTGAGGAAAAGGGTGCCACTGGAATTGGCCTTGCCCACTTCTTTCTTCCCAATGGTGCCCTCCACATTTTGAAGTTGTAGCCAACTCTTGCACTGAAATTTCCAAAGTGAATGATCTTATCCTCTTTTGGGATGATAGTTAGGATTTCATCAAGGTCAGGATAAAAGGTGCTTTCTGTTCTTCCTCAACATTGAGTATTGGGGCGTATGTGCTGATGATGGTAGCAAATGAATCTCTCAGTTGAAGGCATGAGGCACTTATTAATGCCAACAGGGAATTCTGTCATTTGGTTGACAATCTGGTTCTTAATGGTGAAACCAATGCTGTGTATTTGCCTTGTCATTTGCAGGTTTCCCTTTCCAAAAGAGCGTATAGCCACCCACCTCCTCCCTCAGATGGCCTTCATCTGCACATGTGGTCTCACTATGAGCAGTGATATTAACATTGTATTGTGAAAGTTCTCAGGGACAATAGCTATTTTACATTCAGGTCTGTCGCTGTTTGGGTCACCTAGTAGAGTTCATACATTTCAGGATGCAAAGGACATTTTTGTGTTTTGACCACAATTTGAGTGATCCTTCTGGAAGCAGCTATCCAGTTGGGTAAGATAAAATGGGACAGCCTATGTTTGGGGTACCTTTTCTAGCCCCCTTCCCATGTGGGGTGAACACAGGGAATCCTAAAAAGGATTGCTCAGTCACGATCACAGCTGCTGAATCATCCTCCTGTCCCATGGATGAAGCAACCAACATGCAACCACAGCCTGCATGTGGATCCATGACTAGGGGACTTCTGGTGATCACTTGTCCATTGCCACAGGAGTTGGTATAACTTATGGGTATTGGTGATTGGTTATTGTGGTAAATGATGGACCCAGTGGGAGAAGCTTGTACATGACTTGTTTTATGTGCAGAGGCTGTTGCACAGCTATAACTGCACAGATTTTGGCAGGGGAGAAACCTGTGTCCAGTGGCAAGGAGATCCAAGATCCTAAAAAAGGTTCACGGGATAAGAAGTACTTAACAGTTTATCCTGGGACATCATAAAGTCCATCTGAATAGTTATACCAGGACTGCACCATTGAATCAATGGCAGAAAACTGGCAGTGCATTCAGCCATTCGTTAAACCTGAGTAGAAGGTTGATGTGTGTATATACCAATTCCAGGATATTTATATTCTGGGACAAACACAGGCACAACTTGTCCAAGGACAAATGCAATGTCTGTCTCTAGCCCCAGATTTTATTTCTGGAAGCAGGTGTGATCAGGGATGCTCATTTCTGCAAAGTTTTCATACGACAAATTGATGCTAAAGTCTAAAAGCAAGGCATTGTGTATGCTCAATGCCTGGTACAAATATCTACTAATAATTATAAGTAGGCAAAGGAAACCTATTCATCAGGGTATCTCTAGACATTATTTATAATTTTATAATTTGGGCATCATTTATGATCTCTAAGCATAGATTTTTATGAGATTAATATGAATTCTTTCACATGGCATAAAAACCAAGTTAGTAGGAATTATTTTGATCAGAAGAGCTGCTATTGCATACGTGAAATGGTTTTCCAGAAAAAAGGAAGTGTTTTAGTGTACAGAGTTAGTGTATCTCTGTGGCAGCATCAGTGACATGATAGATGCCAATGACTTAGTGGTTACCCAGTTTAAAATTAGACTTTAAAACATAGTTGTCACAGTTCATTGAGTGCTTAAAATCTCAACATTCATTGACTTTCATGAAAGACATTTCTTTTTAATTCATCATCAAGGGGAGTGGTAATCCAAATGCACTTCATAGGAGCATAATATTAAGAACCTGCATTAAATTGATAAATCCATTTTTTATACTTTGCTTGTCAGAAGATACCTGAGCTCTTAATTGCAATTATATAAATTAATCAGGAAGTGTAGCCTTTGGTTTTATTTTAATGTTTTCAGTATTATTGGAAGGCACTTTCTCTTGCATTTTGTCCAGAAGGAAACACACTTAATTAAAACCGTTGTCAGTTCCTGTGGCTCCACAGCTGTGGACCAGCTGCTGAGTAGGCTTTAGCCTACTTTCTCTGAACTGGCTTCTGTTTTGAAGATTCTTAAATCCTGAGGTACTTATGCACCTATTGGAACTTTTTTTTGCCTGAACTGCCATACATTTGTAGTTCCTATTGACCTCCACTTGAGTATGATGTGGTTGGAATAACAGAGCCTTGGTGGGGTAGCTTGCATGACTGGAACACTGTCATGGATAGGTATAAACTGTTCAGGAAGGATAGGCAGAGGAGAGGAGAAGGAGGATTTGCACTTTATGTAACAGCTGTATGATTGCTTAGCGCTCCAGTATGAAACTGGAGATAGGCCTGTTGAAAGTCTCTGGGCTAAGGTTAGAGGGGAGAGCAACAAGGGCGGTGTCATGGCGGGTGTCTGCTATAGACAACCAGACCAGGAGGATGAGGTAAATGAGGCAACTAGTGGACATTTTCAGATCACAGGCCCCACTCATGGAGGACTTCAATCATCCTGACATCTGCTGGGAGGGCAATACAGCAGCACATAGGAAACCCAGAACATTTTTAGAGAACATTGGAGACAATTTCCTGGTGCAGGTGTTGGGAAAAACAACTAGGGGCCAGGTGTGACTGGTGCCTCCTAAGTGGGGGGGAGCACAATTTGTGAGTGGGCCTGGGGGTGGGCCAAAAGCCCCATATCCACTCTTATACTTCTATGCTGTGGCTTAGTGCTCCCCCTCTCACATGTTGCCAGCCCATGCAGCAAAAAAACTGCCCCGTCCTGAGAAGTGCTGAGGTGGGGGCCAATCTTGGGGGGGGGGGGCTTGTGCCCCGCCCCCCCGTGTCTCCCTTACTAGTCGCCCGTACTAGGGGCTATGCTCTTCTTGACCTGCTGCTCATAAACAGGGAAGAATTGGTGGGGGAATGTAGAAGTCGATGGCAACTTGGGCAGCAGTGACCATGAGGTGATTGAGTTCAGGATCCTGGCAAAAGGAAGAAAGGAGAGCACCAGAGTATGGACCTTGGACTTCAGAAAAACAGACTTTGGCTCCCTCAGGGAAATGGGAAGGATCTCCTGGGAGGCCAGCCTGAGGGGGAAAGGAGAACTGCTTGTATTTTAAAGAGACCTTACTGAGAGTGCAGGAACAAGACACACTGATGTGCAGGAAGAATAATAAATGTGGCAAGCAACAAGCTTCACTTAGCAGGGACCTCTTCAGTGAGCTGAAACACACAAAGGAAGCTTATAAGAAATGGAAGCTTCGACAAAAACCTTGAGAGGAGGATAAGAATATTGCTAGGGCGTGAAGGGATGAAATCAGGGAAGCCAAAGTGCAATTGGAGTTGCAGCTAGCAAGAGACATGAAGGGTAACAAGAAGGGTTTCTAGAAGTATATTAGCAACAAGAGGAAGGTCAGGGAAAGTGTGGGTCTCTTACTGAATGGGGGAGGCAACCTAGAGACAGATGATGAGGAAAAGGCTGAAGTACTCAATGCCTTTTTTGCCTCAGTCTTCGCAGGCAAGGTCAGCTCCCAGACTACTGCACCAGGCAGCACAGTTTGGGGAGAAGGTGAGCAGTCACCCGTAGTGAAAGAACAGGTTAGGGACTATTTAGAAAAGTTGGATGTGTAAAAGTCCATGAGGCTGAATGCAATGCATCTGAGGGTTCTGAGGGATTTTGCTGATGTGATTGCAGAGCTTCTGGCCATTCTCTGAATACTCATGGAGACTGGGGGATGTCCCAGACAATTGGAAAGGGCAAATATAGTGCCAATGTTTAAGGAAAGGGAAGAAAGAATATCCAGGAAATGACAGATCAGTCACCCTCACCTCAGTCCCCAGAAATGTCATGGAGCAGGTCATTAAATAATCCATTTCTAAGCACATTGGAGGAGAAGAAAATGATCAGGAACAGTCAGCAAGGATTCACCTAGGACAAGTCATGCTTGACCAACCCAATTGCCTTCTATGATGATATAACTGACTCTCTGGATGTGGGGAAAACAGTGGATGAAATATACATTGACTTTAGCAAGGCTTTTGATATGGTCTTCCACAGAATTCTTGCAAGCAAGCTGAGGAGGTATGGGTTGGATGAATGAACTGTAAGGTAGATAGAAAGCTGACTGGATTGTCAGGCTCAACAGATAGTGATCAATGGCTCAATGTCTAGTTGACATCCAGTATCAAGAGAAGTGCCCCAGGGCTTGGTCCTGGGGCTGGTTTTGTTCAATATCTTCATTAACTATCTGGAAGATGAGATGGATTTCACCCTAAGCAAGTTTTTGGATGACACCAAGCTGGAGGGGGGTGGGGGGGAAGATATGCTGGAGGGTAGGGCTAAGATTCAGAGTAACCTAGACAAATTGGAGAATTGGGCAAAAAGAAACCTTATGAGGTTCAACAAGCACAAATACAAAGTCCTACACTTAGGACAGAAGAATCTCATGCGCTGCTGCAGGCTTGGGACCAACTGGATAAGTTTCAGCTCTGCAGAAAAGGATCTGGGGGTTACAGTGGACAAGAAGATGGATATGAGTCAGCAGCGTGCCCTTGTTGCCAAGAAAGCTAGCAGCATACTGAGCTGCATTAGTAGGAGTGTTGCCAGCAGATCAAGGGAAGTAATTCTTCCCTTCTATTCTGCACTGGTAAGGTCACATCTGGAGTACTGTGTCCAGTTTTGGGCCCCCCACTATAGAAAGGATGTGAGTAAGTTAGAGGGAGTCCAGTGAAGAGCAACAAAAATGGTTAGGGGGCTGGGGCACATGATTTATGAGGAGAGGCTGAGGGAGCTGGGCTTATTTAGTCTGCAGAAGAAAAGACTGAGAAGGGATTAGATAGCAGCCTTTAACTACCTGAAGGGTGGTTCCAAATAGGATGGAGTTCTTCTCAGTGGTGACAGATGACAGAACAAGGAGAAATAATCTCAAGCTGCAGCAAGGGAAGTTTAGGTTGGATATTACCCCAGGGAAGTGGAGGGTAGATCACGGTCACCCTCCAGGACAAGGGAAGACACCGGGACCTCCCAACCTGTCCAGCCAAGGGGATGGATCAAGGTGGTCAAGGGCCCCAGAGCCTGCCGCACCAAGGTCCCTGCCCCGCTGGAGCTTTGCAACAGGTACAAACCTCTTGCAGCCCCAGAAGAGCCCGCTAAGCTGCCAGCTCCCACAGGTAACACAGGCTCAACTGTAGCTACCACTCCTGCTCTCCCAAAGAAAAAACACAAAATGTTTGTTGTGAGAGACTCCATCCTGAGGGGGACTGAGGGGCCAATCTGCCGCCCCAACCCCTTGGTCCAGAAGTCTGCTGCTTTCTGGGAGCCTGTATCTGAGACACTGAGGAGAAGATCCCTAAACTTCTCCAGCCCACTGACCACTACCCTATGCTCCTTATCCATGTGGGCACCAATGACACGGCTTGGAACCCTCACAGCTGGGTCATGAAGCACTACAGGGATTTGGGAGTGGGGCTTAAGGGGTTGGGGGCTCAGGCAGTGTTTTCCTTGATCCTTCTGGTTTCGGGCTAAAGGCTGAGGAGGCAGAGGAGGATTGAGGTAGTGAACCAAAGACTGCTGAAAAGCTGGTAAGTCAGGAGTACAGACGTCCTTGGCTTCAGGAGGGATGACTTTGGCAAGCTCAGGAGACTTGTCAGTGAGGCCCTCAGGGACCATGACCCCAAGGGGAAGAGTCCAGGAAGAGTGGCTGCTTCCCATGGGAGTGATCCTAGATGCACAAGCTAAGGCTATTCTGTCTCGGAGTAAAGGCAGCAAAAGGGTACAGCAGCCCCCTTGGCTCAACAAGGAACTAGGGGACCTCCTGCATCTAAAAAGAAAGACCTATAAAGGATGGAGGACGGGATCCACTTCCAAAGAGGAATATACTGCACTGGTTCGGACCTGCAGGGAGTGAACCAGGAAAGCCAAGGCTACGATGGAACTCCAACTGGCTACAAGTATCAAGGACAATAAAAAGTCCTTTTTTAGATATGTGGGGAGCCGGAGGAAAAGCAAGGGTGACATTGGACCCCTGCTATACCAGAAGGGACAACTGATGGCCGATGCACAGGACAAAGCCAGCTTACTAAATGGGTACTTTGCATCATTCTTTCACAAGTCCCACGGGACACCCTGGCCCATTACGGGACAGGGACGCCCAGGTGAGGATGATTCCTTGCCTTCCTTCAATGCTGACCTCATGAAGGAATGCCTTGAGAGGCTGGACACCTTCAAGTCAGCTAGCCCTGACAGTTTACACCCCAGAGTACTCAAGGAGCTTGCAGACATCACAGCTCAGCCCCTGGCACAGATCTTCGAGAGCTCCTGGTGCTCTGGTGAAGTGCCCAACGATTGGAAAAAGACCAATGTGGTGCCTATCTTCAAGAAAGGGAGGAAAGTGGATCCGGCAAACTACAGGCTCATCAGCCTGACCTCTATCATGGGGAAGGTCTTAGAAAAGTCTACTGAAGAGGCCATCCTTAATGGACTGGCCAACGCCAACATCCTGAGGGATAGCCAGCAGGGGCTTGTTGCGGGTAGGTCTTGCTTGACCAATCTCATTTCCTTTAACAACCAGGTGACCTATCACCTGGACAAGGGAGAAGAGATTGATGTCATATATCTTAACTTCAAAAAAGCCTTCGATCTGGTATCCCATGATCAACTCTTGGCAAAACTAGCCAACTGCGGCCTCAGGTCCACCATGATCTGCTGGCTGGGGAATTGGCTCCATGGTTGGACCCAGAGTGTGGTGGTTGACGGAAGTCAATTGTCATGGTGCCCTTTGACCAGTGGGGTCCCTTAAGGCTCTGTTCTTGAACGTATATTGTTCAACATCTTCATTAATGATGTGGACATTGGAGTCAGAAGTGGACTGGCCAAGTTTGCCAATGACACTGAACTTTGGGGCAAAGCATCCACACCTGAAGACAGGAGGGTGATCCAGGCTGACCTGGACAGGCTCAGCAAATGGGCGGATGAGAACCTGATGGTGTTTAACACTGAAAAATGCAAGGTTCTCCACCTTGGGAGGAAAAACCTGAGCAACCTTATCGACTCGACATTGCTACACTGGCTAGCACTACGAAAGAAAGAGACTTGGGGGTCATCATTGACCACAAGATGAACATGAGCCTTCAGTGCGATGCTGCAGCTAGTAAAGCAACCAAAATGCTGGCTTGCATCCATAAATGCTTCTCAAGCAAATCCTGGAACATCATTCTCCCATTGTACTCAGCCTTGGTGAGGCTGCAGCTGGAGTACTGCGTCCATTTTAACTCCCACAATTCAAAAAGGATGTGGAGAAGCTTGAGAGAGTCCAGAGAAGAGTCACGTGTATAATCAGAGGTCAGGAAAACAGACCTTATGATGAGAGGCTGAGAGCTATGGGACTCTACAGCCTGGAAAATTGCAGACTCAGGGGTGATCTGATGGCTACCTATAAGTTTATAAGGGGTGACCACCAGGATCTGGGGGAATGTTTGTTCACCAGAGCACCCCAAGGAATGACAAGGTCGAATGGTTATAAACCCCTGCAAGACCGTTTCAGGCTGGACATACGAAAGAAATTCTTTACTGTCCGAGCCCCCAAGGTCTGGAATAGTCTGCCGCTGGAGGTGGTTCAAGCACCTACTTTGAATGCCTTCAAGAGAAATCTGGATTTTTTTCTTGCTGGGATCCTATGACCCCAGCTGACTTCCTGCCCCTGGGGTAGGGGGCTGGACTCAATGATATTCCAAGGTCCCTTCCAGCCCTAATGTCTATGAAATCTATTTGGAAAAACTTTCTCACTAGGAGGGTGGTGAAGCACTGGAATAGGTTACCTAGAGAGGTGGTGGAATCTCCATCCATGGAAGATTTTAAGGCCTGGCTCAACAAAGCCCTGGCTGGAATGATCTAGCTGGGGATGGTCCTATTTTGAGTAGGGGGTTGGACTAGATGACCACCTGAGTTGCCTTCCAACTCTAATTTTCTATTATTCTATGATTCTAACCGGCCATGTCTATATGAGATGCTGACTCAGTATAAACAAGTACTAAATGACTGTGCAGTAACAAAAGTTACTGTGCAGTAGCACTGATGAACATCTTTTTTGTGATACTACTGAGCAGTAGCCTAATACTACCACACAATAGCATCACATCATGGTTCTTGCCATGCAGTGCTACTGTGCAGTATCAGGCTACTGTGCAATCAGCGTGTTGTGTAGACACGGCCACTGGGTGTGTCTACATGAGATGCTATGATACTGTAGTGATGTGCTATGGCACCATAGCTTGTTGCTATGGCGAGGTAGAATCAGTGGGCACAAACCGTGATGCCAACGCTACTGCATGTTAGCGACAAGCTACGTTGTCGTAGCTTGTTGCTGCAGTGACATAGCATTTAAATATTACTATGTACAACTGTGACTGCAGTACCAGTGGGTACTGTGTAGTCATTTAGTACTTGCTAAAACAAGTACCAAATGCCAGCTCAGTATTGCACAGTCAGGGTCATGGGGAGATAAGTCCACTCTGTAGGAAACAGTTTTCATGGAAAAATTTTGATATTTCAGAAATTTCCTAACCAAGACCTTTGAAAAAATCCTAAAAAAAACAGACAGAAATTCTATATTGGTAATTAGAGTATAAACTTCAATATATGTGACTTTGCTCTGATTCAAGTCAAATGAGGGAACCAATTACAGTGTGCTAGGTCACTCTAAATCTCTGCTCTTAGAACTCTTTTATATGTATATATATTTCCTTATATATATTCTGTATATATATATTCTTTGCGTCAGCGAAAACAACATACTGCAGTGACAGGATATTGACAGTGCCATCAGTTCCCTGCTTTACTTGTAGCAAGTTAGGGTGTTTTTGATGTTTTGGACATTGTACCTGGTAGTTGTATAACAGGGTTGTTCATTAAGTTTTTAAGAATGCATTAAACAAGTACTTGCCTAGGATGATTTGGATAGGGATGATCCTGTCTTGATCAGGGGGTTTAACTAGATGACCTCCTACCATCCCTTCAACCCCTACTTTTTATGGTTTTATAGCTGAACAGTTACTTTACTCTTGAAAATAGTCCTATTCTTGATAGGACAAAGACTGCTCATGTTATTAATTGCCAACAATATACACAAGGGGGTTATCATTTGATCCTGCTTGGCTGCTCAGGAGGCTCTGGGGAGAGACATATTTTTGCTAGGCCCCTTGCAGGTGTGTAGACATTCCATACTCCAGGCATCTAGGCACCATATAAAAAGCCCTTAGACATAATTTTAAAATTAATTATATTATTCTCTTCTGGTGAAAAAACTTACACTAGGTTGATATATATGGAGAAAGGAAAGCATTAACTTTCCTTGAAAAGTAGAGAATAATAGTTCTAGAACTTCTTTAAAATTTGGAGTATTTCTCAGATCTCTTGGGCCTAGAATACTTTGGCCTATTGCAACCTTTCTCCCTCTGGTTCTTCTTCTTCTCTTCATATGAAATAACATGCAGATGTTTTGCTGTAGATGAGGTGCTGTAGAAATCCATCATAACAACTGGGTGAGGTTTTATTTAAAAAAAATACTACTTAAAAGGCGTGTCTACACATGATGCTATGTTGCCGTACAATGCACTACGGCGACGTAACATTCGTGGGTGTTGCCATGGTGATGAGCTACCTCATTATAGCAGATCACTACAATGATGCAGTATCTAAAAATAACCTGCACTGCCCAGATGGTGCAGTAATGGCTGTTACTGTACCATCATTTAGTATTTCCTTTTGGAAATAATAATGGCACCAGGGGAGGCACGTGTAGACACACCCAGTGTGTTCTTCCATTTTGATATTTCAGCAGTCAGGAAGCACTACTCAGTAAAGAACTTAATTTATGAGCTATAAGTAAAATCAAGAGATTGAGTATAGTGAAAACAAGTATTTACTGGTTTCAATAGACCTCTTGAAAAAGAATGCCAATAAAGTTCCTTCTTGCATTATAATATCAAAAGGATATAGGATTTATTCTGAACAGGATAAGTTGTACATTGATTTCGTAGTGTTAATGTATGACAAAATGTTCAGAGGTAATTTCAATACACTTGTTCATTAAAAGTTGTTTATAGCTGAAGCCAACCACATTTCCACAAAGCTAATTCAAGCAATAGAATCAGTCTCTACTTTTATGGTAAATCAATGCTTGTAATAGTAAATAAAAACAAATCACCTTCCATAGGAATGGTAGTCCTCCTAAAAATCCATTTTATCTCTCCATAATGAATCTCTAGAATTAAGTCCTCTTTTATTCATTAAATACTAACATTCACAATTAATTTGCTTCACTTTTACAGCTTTTATTTTAATTGCAGTATTATGAACACATTTATGAACAAGCCGGACATATCCACCAACAAGTAAAACTTTGAACTTGAAGTCAAATGTTAATGCAAAACTATCAAAGCAAATGTCTTTTTTAGAGTCAAGAAATATTTATTATTGGTATGCTCACAGGTGCTACTATACATCAGGCTATGTGATCATTTTCATTACAAACATTGTTTTTCAAGGATTTATGGATCAACTGTAAAACTTTGCTCTGGGCTACAATTTAGTATACAAAATCTCAGGCTGGTAACAAATTTAATTATATGACTTTGGATATTTTTTATGTTCAAATGATATAGCAAGAAAAGCTTCTAATATGAGACAGGTTTGTTTTGTTTGAACGTCAAAACAACTGCAACTGAAAAAATAACAAGAAATGGATTTATAAATATTAATGTAATACTAGAATGGTTTGTCATCGTCTGTTGTCATAACTTTACCCCTTCTAATCCTTGCTGCTTGTTGCCTGTTTCTGTTCCCCACTAAGATTACAAAATTCTAGCTAGTAAACTAATATTCTGATGCTACTGGATTTTCTATTGCTTTTCCAGGAATTGTCTCATTATAAGCAAGTACCGCGAAGAAAGATATCTCTTCAGAAATGGACCAGTTATGCTGGCCTATAACATTCACCCTTGAGATAAATATCTGGATCACTTATTTCCTATACAATTGATACTAAGACCAAAACAGAAGTGTGCATTTCTTCTCAAGTGGGTTTTCTGTCTGACCTACTGGAAGATGTGTGGAGCAAGTACATATACCCATTCCAGGAGTGTACTTGGTAGCCGTGTTGGTCTGAGACAAAAAGACATACACAAACCTAGAACTCTTGGTTCCAAAATGATACCTTTTATTAGACCAACTGGAAAATGGCAAGAAAATTGTCCTTTTCTGCAAGCTTTCAGGATCAAAGTCCCTTTGTCAGGCTCTGGGAAGAGTGTATATGGTACAAGATGGTAAAAAGTCCCCATAGGTAGGAAATGAACTTCATTTTTTGCACAGAGGAAGCTGAAGATGGAAGGTTGTCCCTCTAGGCCCATGGGAGTGTCTTTGTGATTCTTTTTTTGTATACCCATTCCAGGCACTTTACACTCAAATGGATGCAACATGCACCATTGGCTTCATGCCAATAAGTGCACCTGAGACAGTGCTGCTTTAAGGCAGCTACATTATATTTGTTTCCAGTAGTTTGAAGAAAGAAGTGGTACTGTACTTGGGAATGCAACTGGGACGCATCATGGACATGCCTATAGATTTCTCCCTGTGCCTGTTGCTTATCAGTGCCTATATTTTGTTTATCAAAGCTAACTTATTTCTTTTCCTTTCTCTCTGTACTTATTATGAATTAAATATCTATGTATGAGCCTAGTAAATCTGAGCCTTTAAATACTTCTATTCAACTGCTGAGATCATTTGTTTTACTTATGTTTTCTACATGCTACATTTCCTCACTCTCTCCAGTAATCCTTGTTTTAGAAGACATGTATCAAACCCTCATATTTGCCTTTCTTATCTTGTCTTTCCTTAAGGCACAATTTTAAATCCTTCCTACAGTTCTTATACTTTTTTATGTTTTACTTGTTCCTATTCTGCTGCCACTGTGATATGCCAATATCAAATGTTCTCCTTTATGTGAATGGAAAGGAGTCAGAAACCATGGATCTGGGCTCAGCAGTCAAGAAAGATGTGCCAGAACTGTGTCATGCTCTCCCTGTTTCTCTCATTATAAAAGCTCCTTTTTGCAGGAACCTTTCATAATTTGGCTTCAGTAATGGCCTTAGAATGGGGGAAGAGATAGGGGACTATGTTGTGTTCAGTTTAAGGCATGGAAACTTGCATTTAATACAGTAATATTTTCATTACTTAATTCTGACACAATCTGCAACTGTGACTCTCTTCAATTTAGAACTCTGATTCCAAACCTAGCCCCAAAGACAGTAATGGCCATATTTTCCTCCTTATTCGTGACATTATTCCATATTTTGTTGGCTTTTAGTTTCTTGCTTCGCAATATTTTTAAGCTTATCAAAATGGAGAAAGAAAGGAAATGCCCCTGGTTCTTCATTATCCAGTTTTCATGCTCTCAAATTAATAGATTAATAGATTCATAGATGTTAGGGTCAGAAGCGACCTCAATAGATCATCGAGTCTGACCCCCTGCATAGGCAGGAAAGAGGGCTGGGTCTAGATGACCCCAGCTAGATGCCTATCTAACCTCCTCTTGAAGACCCCCAGGGTAGAGGAGAGCACCACCTCCCTTGGGAGCCTGTTCCAGACCTTGGCCACTCTAACTGTGAAGAAGTTCTTCTTAATGTCCAGTCTAAATCTGCTCTCTGCTAGCTTATGGCCATTATTATAATGGCCATAATATAATTATTATAATTATAATGTTTCAGTTTATACCTGTTTGCTATGTTAGGCTTCACATTCTGCATGCATCTACAGTAGTTTCTATGCCAAAAATGCAACAGACTAGAAAAGGTCACTGGCTGAGTTGCTAAGCTATGTAGATTTGTGTCATGACTATGTTGGAACTTGCTGCCAGTTTGGTCTTACTTATCTTTGCAATATGGTCCACTTGGTCCAACACTCACCAACTCTTTTTAGTTCAACTCTTAAGTGATGGAGAACTGCCTTATTTTTCCCATTTACTAACACAGTTCCTCTTACCTTCTGATGGTGAGATGATGTCTCTTGGTCAGGACCAGTGTAGTTAGAAGTCAACAACATGTGCTGGACAGTCAGGAAGCCTCCAGGCAATTAATATGGTGGAGCTGTTGATCTCATCTATACCTTTGAACCTGCCTTGGTTCAAAGGAAATACAAAAGTCTCAGAATGAGAGAGACAAATATTCATACTAGGCACATCTACCTGAGATGCTTTACATGAGATTTGAGCAAATTATTGCACAGTAAGCATCACTGTCTACATGTCCAGACACTTACTGAACAGTAATTTGCTCTAATCTCGAGTAAATTGCTACCTGTAAATACATGGTGCACTATGGCACATGTCAACAGTCGACCGGAAGCAAATTTGCTTCTGGTCAGCTGGGCAGCAGGGAGTGAAAGACTGCTCCCTGCCTGCTGCCAAGGTGGGCTCTGCCACTGGAGCCTGGGACCATGTCCCCCTGTCCTAGCAGCAGGGAGCTCCCAGCCCCTGCTCCTCCCAACTCGGCATCCAGCTGCTTACCCCCCCCCCCCCCCCAAGGTACACTTACTAAAAAGGGGGCCACCGGGTGTACACTTATTTAAAAATGTTGAAAACCCTTGAGTTACAGCATATAAAGAACTTGATCCAAAGTACTGTAGCATTTCCATCGATTTTAATGAATTTTGGATCAGGCCCATAACCAGAAATAGTTGTGGTGCTTCCCTTCTGCCCTAGAATGATCTTGTAGCTTACTGGGGATTGGATTTTCCTGAGATGTGGTACAAAACAGGGCTAAAGCAGAACAATTTAAAAGTGAAGGGACTTCACAGAGAAGACTTTTGATTCCAAGGTATTCCAGAAGAACAGGAAGAACAGGATTTAAAGAGTGGACATTTCATCTTCATCTGTGAAGTACAGATGCCAGCTTTGGTGGTGGCTATTTTTCTGTGCCCACTCAGTTATGCTACTGGATTCTATGAATCATTTGATGAATTTGAAATTCACTTTGTTGTTTCTCATGATAACTTTCATCAACCTGAGTTTGCAAAACATTTAAGGGCCAAATATGTTTTCAAGGCAAAATAACAGTTCTCTGAAGTCTTAGAGCCAAATCCTGTTTCGCTTAACGTGCCGAAGCAGTACACATGCAGTCACACAACTGAAGTTTTTGCACTTGCAAACAGTTTGTGATGCAACTGTGGATACACAAGTGAACACATACCCTGTGAACATGTTCTCTTTTTCCTCCAACTGCTATAAATGATTTTTCCTCAGAGCAAGACAGAATCCTAAATTGCATATAAGTGACAAAAAGTACAGCTATACCGATGCATACGTGTGATTTGGGTGTGTGAAATGAAATATAATTTAGCTTTTAATATCACAGATATGTCTCATCAGCTGATATACTTGATCAGACTTATTACTTATAGACAGCACCAGAAGGAGTGTTATGGACCTTTCCTTCATCTCTCAATGGCCCTTTACCTCCTATTAGCTGGCTGGAGGGAATGGGAGCTGACTGGTCCATAGATCTATTTACCATTAATTTAGACCTTTGTGCATGTACTGTTCATCTTTAGAGGAAAATACATATAGGTAAAATGAATGTATTTACCTAGTGAAGGTATTTCAAGCGATTGCAAAAATGTCTGGATGCCCATCACAAATGTTTACAAACGTGTGAACCGAACTGTATACAATTCAGGGTGTCTCAAAAGTTACCCAGAGAACAGTTAGTTCTTCCTGCCTTTGTCAGTTCCCTTATAATACCTGTCAGCAAAGTCTTACCAAAACCACTAGATGGTAAACATAGCTGTATAGTAGCAGCCAACTCTGATGCTAAGGAGTCTTACCATTTCATCAGGGTGGCCACAGATACAAGAATAATTTAAAGGTCTTAGAAATATTTGTTCAACAGGATAATTGTTTATCAATCTGATGAATTGGCTTGACTCTGGGAACAGAGCTCCATGTAAAGTTCAGTGCCTTTGACAGAAAAGGTTTTGGGGTGTTTTATGCAGCTAACAGGGGTGCCCAGACCTGGGTAGTAAATAGGTAATAGATCATGTAACAAGACACTCTATTTATCTTAAGTTTCTCCTGTGACTTATAGAAATTACAATTCAGGGTGAAGAATACATTAAAAAAAAATGTGGGTTTTTTGTGATAACCAGTGTGATAATAAGGCTAGTAAGGGCATTTAAATGGCTTGGTGTAGGTCCTTCTTTCATAAAAAAACCCAACATGTTCCTGGCTCAGAAAATGATATTTCTGATACTATTGCAATGTCAGGATGATCTATTTCTGGAATTTGTACCATTTGTACCCTTATCATCTGTGGGACCAAGGCTCACTAAAAGTGCTGTGCTGAGGGTGTTTAGATCTTATAAAGTTGTATGTTGTCTTTGGTGTGCACTGTGCTACAATGAGTAACATAGCTGTTCTGCTTTCTTTGCAGGATGGCAAGTCTCTCTGACCCATGCAGACAGGTCTGAATAAGGAAGCTTTTGGAGGAGTTATTCAGAATGGATGGAGGCAGGGCAGAAAACAGAAACCCCACAACCATACCTGTATCTAGGGTATGCAGTTATGGAATGGAGGTTGTTCTGTTTAAATTAGAATCTATCATGGACTTTTTTGGTGTTTTCAAGGTTACTGAACTGATGCCACAGATGGCTGGGGACAAGGTTGGAACAGTGCCTTTGCAATTGAGGTATTCAGAAACAGACTGAATATGGAAAGAGGCCTTAGACAAATGTCTTTATCCTAGGAGAGTCAAAGCTTTTGTAGTCATAGTGAATACCAAGCTAGGTCTACTTGACCAGTTGCTAGTTTGCTGCTGTAATAAGAAGGCATTGTTTATTTAGGTATCAAAATGACTAGCTTGGTGACATATGTAGCATTAACAGCATCTGTGGGTTTTGATTCGAAGCTATTGGGTATTGCAGAACAAACTATTTAAAAAATGTGTTCACTGCTCTGATGGTTTGCTGACGTGGGCCAGGCGAACAATTAATTCTGTCTATTTATGAGAAGAAGAGACATCTCAAAGCCAAAGTCTTGGAAGTATTGAGTAAATAAGGAGCTTGACACTTAAATCTAAATCCTGCATTTGTCTTCATTTATCTGCATATCAGGTGAATGCTGTGAAAAATGGTGACAGGTTAAAAATCTAGCTGGAAGGGTAAAGCATCAAGGAGAACCTTAATAATACCACAATTAATGATAACTGTAACTATAAGGGTCCAGAATCCTTAAGTCATGTACAGAGCTCATTGTGCTCAGACTAAAGTGGAATAACTAAGACCATAGAAGGGGAATACATCCAGATAGTTTGCATTTAAGATTTCAAAATGTGTTTAGGCAGACAATTTTCTTTTAACTGCTTATAATTAAAAGTGGGGATTATGTGGGAAACTACCTCGAATAATAAGGTGTGTGGAATTGAATGGTATTGCTTACATTTTTTCTAATT
>NW_005841859.1:1451664-1453099 GCF_000455745.1 Alligator sinensis | reverse complement strand
TGCTGATAATTCTTCCCTAAGTCTTCTCCTTATCCCTAACCTTGCACACCAATGGAATACTATGGTCAGGCAAGAAGGTCAGAATGGGTGATACATTTTTACAAGACATCAGGGAAAAAGGTTGAACAGTTGACTCTCTGACTTTGTCAGATACTGACTTAAATGTCTGTCTGACAGGTTATCCATCAAATTAGAAAGAAGATTCAATGAAAGCGTCTTCACCATGTCACAATGGATTTTTTTCCCAGTCATACAGTGGAACAAAATGAGAAACTAATTTAAATTTCTGAGTAAATAGCATCATTTTTATTTAGATTCAGTTGTTATGTTATAAAATTAGACAATTTAGTATTAATATGAAAATTAACAAAATCTTTGACATTTATAATACATCAAAGGCATCATGAAAAGACATTAGATGCAACAATGAACCAATTCTAAAACCTCTGAAAAATCAAGTGCAGAACTTTCAACCAAAAGAGATATGTGCAATAGTCAGGCAACACTTTTTCTTGAGGACTGAGACAAGTTGATGATCACTGAAATAGAGAGGCAGGGTTAAAAATCAATTATAGGAAATATATTTCTATATAACTTGATCTTGAAAAATAGCATTACACAGAGGGCTTAGAAAATAATCAAAGTAGGAATGACAGGAATTAATTTATTACATTAATTACTGTAAAATTAGGATTTTAAAACATGCTTCAGGGCATTAGCTAACCTGTAATCTACAGAGATTAGGAAACATTTCCCATTTGATCGGTTTATTGCACACTATGGTGTTTCTTTTCACCTTCTTCTGAAGTGTCTGGTACTGGTCAGTGTCAGAGACTTGCTTTCTAGATAACATGATATTTGAAGGTTTCTCTAGTATGCTAATTCATCTGCCCTCACCAGTTATGTATAAAAAGAAGTTATTATGAGCTGAAAAATGAACACAGTCAGAATATAGGCACGTCAAGTACAGTAGAGATGCACTGATACATCGGTCCAGTATCAGATCGGCACCGATATAAAGAAAGTTGACTATATCCAAAATCGGCCTGATGTGGCTGATAATTTGGCTGATAAATGCCTGTGCATGTGTGCAGCCACAGCGCAGCACACAGGCAGTGAGGAGCACAGCCCAGCCGTGTGGAGACCTGTGTGCAGCTGGTAAATCTGTTGAGGGAAAGGGTGTGGTGGGGCAGATCATCATCCTCTGTGGTGAGGGAGGGAGTGGGGCAGGAGCTGGGGCAGTTGCTGCTGTGTCACTTGTCCAGAAAGGCATGGGTGGGGGGCAATGTGCCCCTGGGTCTGAGCAGGGCAGGCCGGGCAGGCTGCAGTTGCGGGCTGGGTCTGGAGGCCACGCTGCACTATGCTCAGGGCAGGCAGCGGCGGTGCTGGGAGGGTTATGGGGGGGGGTGGTACAGATAAATTTGAGGTAGCTGCA
>NW_005841859.1:1450577-1451654 GCF_000455745.1 Alligator sinensis | reverse complement strand
GCCCTCCCGGACAAGGGGCAGAAGCAGCAGTGGGAGCCGCCCCCCTCTTCCCTGCACCCCCTGTATAAGCTGCTCCACTCTGGCTGGGCAGCGCTTACCCAGTCCCTGTCTCAACCCCAGCCCCACTCCCTCCCTAACCATGAGGGTCCACAGCCACACTCCTTCCCTTCCCCCTCCCCTTCCACCACAACAGACTTATCAGCTCTATGCAGCTGTATCAGAACCAGGTTGGTATTGGTCAATATGCTGCCTTAAAAATCAGCTATTGGTATTAGCCCCCCAAATCTCTATCGGTGCACCCCTACATTCCAGCAGTCATAGTAGGAGCTATTCATCTAAGAGTGGTTTTCAGCCTTTCACATTTGTGGACTCTGAAAAGATTTCAAATGGAGGTGTGGACCTCTTTGAAAATTTCAAATGCAGTTGTGGATCCCTTTAAATTTTAGATGTGGATATTCACATGCTTTTGATTGATCATAGTCATCTTTCACAGACCCCTTAGACATGGTCTGCAGACCACAAGTTGAAAACCACTGGTATAAGACATTAGTAAATAGAGAAACTGTCATTGTATTGTTATGAAAGAAAAAATAGAGATATTAAATAAGCCTTCAGAGCAGGTGGATTTTTTTTCAACTCCAGATTTCACTTTGAAGAAAGCACTTCCAAAGAGGTGACCTTAATCACATGACAGTGATGTACTATATCATGTTCAGTTGTTTACTTATCTATTTCAGAAACTGATGGATCAGATACAGGAGCTTGTTTATCATGTTCTACTTCTTGTCTGTTTGATTCAGTAAAAATTTTATCAGATTTAGCATGTTATGTATTTATCAGGTGATATGTATGTTTAATGTGCAATGCAATAGATAATGATAATGCTGCTAGGGTAGAAAACTGTCAGTATTTCCATTATAAACACCATTTGATGGGGATTATCACTCAGCCACAGCTTACAGGTTGTCACCCCAAATGCATGCTTTCAAATGGAACTATGTTTATATTGGTTTGACCGTTCTCGATTGAAAGAGTTAGATTTACAAATTCCCATTTTTTTAGATGCCTTTATATCTC
>NW_005841859.1:1449056-1450546 GCF_000455745.1 Alligator sinensis | reverse complement strand
AAATGGCTACCATTTGGAAAGTGAAACTTTCTAAGCATCTAATGCTGTCATCGTCTATGGATTGATGCACAGAAGTCACCTTATCATTTATGGGAGTTGCTTCTATTTTTTGTTTAGTAGATCTTCATCTTTATGGGTTGTGTACCAGCAGGAAAACAGATCATTTAGCTCGAGCCATAAACTAGACAAACTGCTTTTGGGACTTCCCATGCTTTCAGACATTCCAATACTGAAAATATCTTACCATTTTTAAAAATGTCTTACTATATTTAAATTAGGTTCCGAGTTTCATTTCAGTAAATGCTCTATATTCCACACTACTGTAATTACTCGAAACCAAGAAGATCCTTGCAGTAGTAAACTGAGCATGTATTTCATGTCAGCCTGCATTCCTGAATAAGTTGTATTACTGCATATGGCAGTTTTTCTCAAGCTATTTTGAAACAAATACCATTCACTTTGATAGCACATTTGAATCCTACACTAGTATGAACACAGATGCTATTCTCTAAAGAAATCTTTGATACCACGTTTCAAGAAATCCAATATCTTGCTATGCGTGCAAGTCAGATGAGTAGATAAGCGAGTAATCTTACAGAAGCAGGCACTATCCCAGCCTCTGTCCTAGCCAGGATTCAGTGTACTAGGAGGATAAACTATCAGCCATGAGTCAATGATGGTCTTAATATAAGGAAAGCTAATGAAACAAAAGGTGTTACTGAGCGAATTCAAAGCAGTCGAGTCACAGAAAAGTTGTATCTCGCAGCAAGACAGAACAAGAATAAACATAAATGTAATGGTTTCAGAATGACTAGGTTAGCTGGGTTCCCATTGTATTTCTCATGATATGTCTTCTAGTTATAGAATATAGTCTTTGCACCCAACACGCAAACTCTTTGTGAACAAAAAAATAGCAAGAGTATATAATAAAAAATAATAATAATTATATAAAATATGACAATTGTAATGTTTAATATTACTATGACTCAGTGGACTATGTGACAGGCCACTCTCTCTGTCACTCTAGATGCCTAGGGAAGTGGTCAGCAACCTTTTCTGGCTGCAGAGGTAGGAAGGAACTAAAATCTGCCACAGTCAGTGCTTCTCCCTGTAGCAGGAGGTAGAGAAATGTGGGTCCAAACTGGACACGGTACTCCAAGTGAGACCTCACCAGTGCTGAACAGAGCAGAAGAATCACTGCCCTTGATTTGCAAGAGAAGTGATTCCTAGTACAGTCCAATATGCCTTTGACCTTTTATTTTCAACAGGAGCATATTGTTGGCTCATAGGGCTCTGACAGGTGTGCAGACCCCCGCTGTAAGTCATGGTGTTTTATATAAAGCGCCATGAGTTAGAGTACCCCTTCCCCCAACATTTGCCTGTTGGGTGGGGGCAAAGGGGGATTGAACTTGGCTTCAGGCAAGCAGCTAGATGAGGAGCCGCCCCTCCTTTTCTCCTCCCCCTCCCAGCTCTGGTGCTGTTAGCAGGAA
>NW_005841859.1:1444384-1448957 GCF_000455745.1 Alligator sinensis | reverse complement strand
CATCTCAGGCCAAGCAAACCCCAGCTTGCAACTCACTCCCCCTCCCCCCTCCCTTCCTTATGACAGCCCTGGGGGTGGCCCAGCTCTGATCACATCACATATTAAGCTTAGAGAACACAAGTTCCCTAAGGTGCTCTAAAGTGGAATGCCTTAGAATCACATACTAGATTCTAGAATCATAGACTCGTAGAACCAGAATGGACCTGTAAGATGAAGTCCGGTCCCCTGCCATGGGCAGGAAGTTACTAGGCTCAGACAAGCTCAACAAGATGCCTGTTCAGCCTTCTCTTGAACACCTCCAAGGATGGTGACTGCACCACCTCAGCTGGGAGTGTGTTCCAGATTCTGGTGACCCTTACAGAGAAGAAGTTCTTTCTTATATCTAGCTTGAATTTACCCTCTATAAGCTTATGTTCATTGGTCCTTGTCCTCCCTTGAGGTGCCTTCTTGAAGAGTTGCTGGCCTGATCTTGGTGTTTACCCCTGATGCACTTGTAGGCAGCTATCAAGTCACCTCTCAGTCTTCTCTTACTCAGACTGAATAGGCCCAGTTCCCAGAGTCTCTCCTCATAGGTCCTATCCTACATGTCCTTGCCAAAGAAGGGTGGCCCTCCTTTGTAACCTCTCAAGCTTATCCATGTCCTTCTTGAAGTGCGGTGCCTAGAATTGGACCCAGTACTCCAGCTGAGGCCTCATCAGTACTGAATAGAGAAGGAGGAGCACTTCCCTAGATCTATTGGACACACAACAGCTGATACATGCCAGAATTTTATTTGATTTCCTGGCAACCTCATCTCACTGCTGGCTCATATTAAACTTCCAGTGGATCGTAACCCCCAGGTCTCGCCTTTATCTGATCCCTCATTCGATGACGGTTAATTTGTCACACAATCAGTCACTTAAAAAGTGTTCTGCAGCCCAGCCATTCATGTTTTTCACAGGATAGCTGTAGAGAACTTTGAAGGGGCTGATAGTGCAACAAATGTAATTTCTGACTATGCTCATATTTAGCTTACAGTCCACTGAAACTCCAGTCCTTCTCTGCAGTACTGAAGTGCATCCAATTATTCTCAAGTCTGTATTTGTGTAAGCAACTATGCAGGACTCTGTACTTTTCCTTGCTGAATCTCATCTGATTTTGGACCATTTTTTCCAGTCTATCCAGGTCATTCTGGATCCTAGCCCTGCCCTCCACAGTGTCTATATCTCCATGCAATTTAGATTTCATAGATTTCATAGACATTAGGGCTGGAAGGGACCTCGGAAGATCATCGAGTCCAGCACCCCACCCGAAGGGCAGGAAGTCACCTAGGGTCAGAATTCCAGCAAGATAAGCATCCAATTTTCTCTTGAAGGTGTTCAATGTAGGTGCTTGAACCACCTCTGATGGCAGGCTAGTCCAGACCTTGGGGGCTCGGACAGTAAAGAAATTCTTCCTTATGTCCAGCCTGAAACGGTCTTGCAGTAGTTTATAACCATTCGACCTTGTCATCACTTAGGGCGCTCTGGTGAACAAACATTCCCTCAGATACTGGTGGTCACCCCTGATAAACTTGTAGGTAGCCATCAGATCACTCCTGAGCCCGCGCTTTTCCAGGCTAAAGAGCCCCATAGCTCTCAGCCTCTCATCATAAGGTCTGTTTTCCTGACCTCTGATTATACACGTGACTCTTCTCTGGACTCTCTCAAGCTTCTCCACATCCTTTTTGAATTGTGGGGGTTAAAATGGACGCAGTACTTCAGCTGCAGCCTCACCAAGGCCAAGTACAAGGGGAGACTGACGTTCCGGGATTTTCTTGAGAAGCATCTATGGATGCAAGCCAGCATTTTGGTTGCTTTACTAGCTGCAGCATCGCATTGAAGGCTCATGTTCATCTTGTGGTCAGTGATGACCCCCAAGTCTCTTTCTTTCATAGTGCTAGCCAGCGTAGCACTGCCAAGCCTATAAGGATGCTCGGGTTTTTCCTCCCAAAGTGGAGAACCTTGCATTTTTCAGTGTTAAACACCATCAGGTTCTCATCTGCCTATTTGCTGAGCCTGTCCAGGTCAGCCTGGATCGCACTCGTGTCTTCAGGTGTGGATGCTGTGCCCCAAAGTTCAGTGTCATTGGCAACCTTGGCCAGTCCACTTCTGACTCCAATGTCCACATCATTAATGAAGATGTTGAACAATATACGTTCAAGAACAGAGCCTTAAGGGACCCCACTGGTCAAAGGGCACCATGACAATTGACTTCCGTCAACCACCACACTCTGGGTCCAACCATGGAGCCAATTCCCCAGCCAGCAGATCATGGTGGACCTGAGGCCGCAGTTGGCTAGTTTTGCCAAGAGTTGATCATGGGATACCAGATCGAAGGCTTTTTTGAAGTTAAGATATATGACATCAATCTCTTCTCCCTTGTCCAGGTGATAGGTCACCTGGTTGTTAAAGGAAATGAGATTGGTCAAGCAAGACCTCCCTGCAACAAACCCATGCTGGCTATCCCTCAGAATGTTGGCGTCAGCCAGTCCATTTAGGATGGCCTCTTTAATAGACTTTTCTAAGACCTTCCCCATGATAGAGGTCAGGCTGATGGGCCTACAATTTGCCGGATCCACTTTTCTCCCTTTCTTGAAGATAGGCACCACATTGGCCTTCTTCCAGTCTTTGGGAACTACACCAGAGAGCCAGGAGTTCTCAAAGATACATGCCAGAGGCTGGGCTATGATGCTTGCCAGCTCCTTGAGTACCCTTGGGTGTAGATTGTCAGGGCCAGCTGACTTGAAGATATCTAGCCTCTCAAGGTGTTCCTTCACAAGGTCAGCATTGATGGAGGGCAGGGGATCTCCCTCACCCGGACCTCCCTGTCCCGTAGTGGGCATGGGCATCCCATGGGACTGATGAAAGACCGACGCAAAGTACCCATTTAATCGGTTGGCTTTTCCGAGGTGTCAGTTGTCAGTTGTCCCATCTGGTCTAGCAGGGGTCCAATGTTGCCCTTGCTTTTCCTCCAGCTCCCCACATATCTGAAAAAGGACTTATTCCCCAAGTTCCTGGCATTTGTATACAGGCAGGCAAGTGTCTCCTTGGGGGCTCTTGCCTTGCCCATAGATTGTACCAGGGCTGGGGCAGGGGTTGGCTCCCTTAAATGCCTTGGCCAGCTGGCTTTGCAAGGGTTGCTCAGTGGGCCAGCAGTGGCGGTAGTCTCCCTGTCCCCCAGCGGGCTTAGTTTAAAGCCCGGTGGATCAGGTCAGCCAGTCTGGCTGAAAAGAGCCTACTCCCCAGCGGAGAGAGGAGGAGGCCATCTCTTCTCAGCAGCTCACCGCCTCTCTTGCCAAAGAGCGGGCTATGCTCATGGAAGCCAAAGCCTTCCCAATGACACCAGTGCCACAGTCTTTGGTTAACTACCTGGATCCTCCTCTCCCTCCTCCCTGAGACTGGGATGATCGAAGAGAACACCACCTGTGCCACCAGACTCTTTAGCCCCGCTCCCAAATCCCTGTAGTACCTCATGACCTGGCTGGGAGCGCTCGGAGCTGTGTCATTGGTGCCCACATGAATAAGGAGCATGGGATAGTGGTCTGTGGGCTGGAGGAGCTTAGGGATCATCTGCAAATTTTGAAATCATGTACTCAATCCCATCATCCAAATCATTAATGAAGATGTTCAACAAGATAGGGCCCAGAAAAGACTCCTGGGGAACCCCACCTGATAGCTCCTCCCAACTAGACATTGAGCCATTGATGAGTATTCATTGAGCACAAAGATTGAAACAGGTATGTATCCACCTTATAGTATTTTTACCTATTCTGCATTTTCTTAGATTATTTATGTGAGTGTCACAGGCGACTGTCAGAAGCCTTGGCATTTGAAAGCTAAGTTTTCTAATGCCTAAATCTTTTTTGTGAACATAACCCTAGAAACTATTAACTTTAATAGGACCAGGATTTCACCATAATGAGTCTGTCCAAGTTTACATAGGAAATAAATAGGAGAGCCAAGAGTCAAACATAGATCTTAATGCTATGGGAATGCATTAGCCACAAGATTGTCCTTCCTGATTAATTTTTGGTTTTGACTCTCCACTACTTTCTGCCTTGTACAAATTACATCATTTTGATATGGTAATACTGTACGTGTGGTTTACATGGGTATACATGACTATAAAAAATCCATGGCAGTGGAGAAATCAGGCTCTTTGTAAATAAAGCATTTTTTGTATTTTAATATTCTTTTTACATTTTTACATTAATTACATATAATTACATATTATTACATTATAATTATAATAATTATAACACCTATTACATTATAATTACATTATATTATATATAATTACATTAATATTCTTTTTACATTAAACATTCTTTTTACAGTTAATGTCCATTGCCATTTCATGCAATGTTATAAATATTTACTGCGTGAGATGCACATCTTCTCAGAATTCTCAGCAAGTATTCACAAACAGCATCCATATGGTATTTTCAATATTTCATGTTAATATTTGAGCTAGTGTTATAATGTCAGCAGGAGCTCTGAGGCTGGTATGATGGAAATCAAAAACTGCTATCAACATTAACACTGCATTCCTG
>NW_005841859.1:1443968-1444353 GCF_000455745.1 Alligator sinensis | reverse complement strand
TCTTCAATAGCTCATGACAAATGTCAATGCTAATCTTACCCTGCTGATATGAAAAATGCCCCCAAAACAAACTGTAATACAGAAGCTATTTGAAAACAAAAATAAAATAGTAGAAGTCATAAGTATTTAAATAGGAAGCAGAAGCTCACACTCATGAATAATGCCATGTCAGTCAAAGGTAGGGTAACTTACATCTGCATAGTCATGGAATGTGAGGAAAGAAAGCAATAAGAAAAATCTGATTCTGCTGCTGCTTCAATCAGTTATTAGTTTGGGATATTATGGAAATATTCTTTGAGATATGGAGAATGTGATGGGAATAGAAATTAGTTTTCTTACTGAGAAAAAAATGTTTATCCATTTTGAATATTAGGTTGATGTTAAA
>NW_005841859.1:1430667-1443952 GCF_000455745.1 Alligator sinensis | reverse complement strand
CAAACACTTTCTTTAGGAAACTCTTGGAAAAGGCCTTTTTAGGATATCTTCTCAAGAATCCGGGTCACCAGACAGGAGGGTGAAATAACACAATGCTTTGATAACTGCTATCCACCTTACTAGAAAATCTAAACTGATATTTTCTTGAAAATACTTGCATCTTTTCCGATCTGATGAGACATATTCATTATTGCTCCACTCCTGCCCCTGACAGGACAAGAGTGTGGCATGGAGTGTGACAAAGGGCCAGCTGCTGTTCCACTTATTAGGTGTTGCAAAAAGGTATAAAGAACGGGGAGGGCCCATTCATCATTAGCGTTAACTATTTTTTTAGGGACTCAGACAGGATGGTACAGAATTGGATTTAGGTGCTTAAATCCACTTCTGCACTCAGCACACCTAGAATCCAGCTTAAATGGAATACTGGGAATATAAGAATGGTTTAAGGATGCCTGTATGCCCTTTTCCAGTTACATAATTTTTGGGATGCTGGCTCTGCTGTAAGTTAAATCATATACAAAAAACAATAATTCAGTCCCTCTAAGACAAGATCCCAAATTCTAGCACGTAGAACTGGATATCTGACAGAGGCATTGCAAGAGAGCTAGAGTACATTCAGGCAGTGGCATGGGTCTGGGGCAGAAAGCAGTGTGGGGCTGCATTTGGGCAACAGCATGTGTCCATGACTGAGCATCAGTGTGCGGCTGCGTTTGGGAAGTAGCGCAGAGCTCAGACTAGGAAACAGTGTGGAGCCACGTTCGAGCGGCACTGTGGAGCTTGGCTGGGCAGCAGTGCAGCACCAGGGGCGTGCAGAGGACTGCGTCCAGGTGGCAGTGCAGAGCTGGAGAGCTGCCGATGACAGCCATATCTATTAGGGGCCAAGGTCCCTGAACTCTGTGGCAAGCTACATCTGCCAACTTCTTGGTAGCCATAGAATAGTTCCACATATGTTCAATGCCCTTAGATTATATGAACTAAAATGTCTTCTGGCTTTAAAATCTATGAATCTGGGAATTTACAGAGATATTAAATATGATTTTTTTTTAAGAATGAGGGATATAAATTCTCAGGTTTGTTAACTTAAACCAGGTGAAAAGGGATAGGAGTGAGGAAGGAAATATCCTTTGCATGCAACTTATTCCACACTTGTCCATTTGGGACTTTCTTGAAGCTTCCTCTGAAGCATGAAACTGGGCATTGTCAGAGACATTGGGCTAAGTTGGCATGGCACCTCCTATATAAGGGTTCCTTGGGCTTTTAATTAAATTTTGTGATTTAAATAATTGTGTTTGCTGGTCTTTAAAAAGGTTATTTAGTCTTTCCTTGCACAGTATGTTGGGAGTAAGACGTCTTCTCTTATACCTTTGTGGGGTCTAGTGCAATCCTCTATTCCCATTCAGAGCAGGTTATAAGAGGAATGTGCAGGAAAGGTTGGGATGTGTGTGGAGCATTTGATCCTCCTTTTAATGCACTGACCATTGTAGCCATGCTGGCCCAGAAGGTAGAGGGGGTAAATCAGTGCTGGTATGAACCAGAAGGAAATTACTTCCTTTGTTTCTAGGGGGAAATGCAGATGAATTGTGAATCCATGATTCCTTTCTAATGCATAATATTGAGTCTATATGTCTCTGATCAGCTAATGGGGCTCCCAGCTGTGGGAACACATGGTATGCCCCTAGGGCTGGGGGCCCCATCAGCTTATAGGACTCCCAATACCTGGAGTGCATGGTGCTCCCCTACAGCTGAGAGCCAAACTCAATTACTGGCAGGATAGGAATCAGCCACAGAGTTATTTCACATTTTCTGTGGAATAACTTTGCAGCTTATTCCTTTTTTTATGACACCATTAATTAACTGAACATGTGGCCAGGTCACAATTTAAGATGTGATTAACTGGTTAATCATGTCTTAAGTGTAACGTGTGGCAGGGGTCTAGGAAATATGTTTTCAACAGTAAGGATAAGAACCTTTATTTTTACTTCCTAGGAAAAAATCTGATTCAGTGACTTTTAGAAAGTCATTACACCCCTGAGACAACTAGTCCTTTACTGCATTTCAGTCAGTCATGTCCAGTCTAGAATTTTAAAATAACGTGTTTACATTTACCTCCAGCCTATGTCATAGAGCAGGGGTGGGCAAAATATGGCCCACTGGCCACATCTGGCCTGCAGAGGGATTTTGTCTGATCTGCAATGGGTCCCTCAGCCCCAACCAGCCTGGGCAAAAGGGCACAGTGCCATAGCAATGTCACCCTACAGTGATGTGTAGATGCATCCAATCTTCATTACAGAAGAATGTCATGCAGTAAAGGCCTCTTGGTAGACATTATCTAGAATCCCTAACAGGAAGGAGTATGTTTCTGTGTTTTGAAAGAGGAAAAGAAATTCTGGTGGAAATATACCTCAAGATCTCTATATTTCCTATAAGGAAGTCCACAACTGTATAAAACCCAGCCTTCCCAGCCCTTTGTTACTAGTCTACCCTGCTTTGTCAGATACCCACTAACTCTCTTCACTGTCAAAGTTTTCATGAAATCACACTTATCTGTGGTACCTTTTCACCACATATCCCATTTAAACAGAAGAGTAAATTATGCAGACAAGGATTGGTTATCCATTTGTTTTCAGATTACCCTGGACACTGCAAGCCAGCTTCCTCTTCAATTGGCTTTGATGTACTGACGTAGAGCCAAATCCTACCCCTTGTTGCTAAAACACAATCTAGAATAATTTCATGACGTAAATGGTCTGGTTCCAGTTATAAATCAGTTAGCATTCAAGAGTTATTGGATAAAATGCATAAGCAGGCTAACGAGCAGAGACCAGAAGTCATCTGGACCAGGGTCAAGGACAGTATTGGACCCAGACCTCACATGTCTTAAGAAAGTGCTTTAAATGCTAGGTTATTCATGGCAAAAGATCCTTCGGCTGCCTCTACAGGTGTAAAGCTACAAGTACAAACAAAACTCCCCTGCTAAGTTGCATTTAAATGAATGGAGAGCTCCATTCCCCTGCAAGATACAGTTTAATCCACCACTGTAAGAGTGCATGACCTGCATACTTTTGCTTGTTGAAAGAACAGGCAGACTGTGCATCTACACAGGTAAAGTAGAATGTCTCCCTCCTTCTGGCTCTCTTCATCAGGACCTCGTCATCAGCTACATGCAGTGGGTAAAATAGGATTTAGTTCTTCATTTCTGTTCGCTGACCCAAATAAAAATATTTCACTTCAGACCATGTTGACATTAATATCTACATCTGATGAATTGTTGCAATATCCCATGGGAGTTTGAAGTCAGGGTCTTTCAGGCCCTGCTCTTTATTATGAGCTCTGATCACTAGATAGACTCTCAATTTTCAGTCAGTTTTAGTAACTGTTAGTCTTATTTCCTCAAGTTTTTCTAATACAGAAAGTGTAAGCCTCCTGTAATGTTAATTAAATATTAGAATTGTATTCCGTACATTAAATGCATATTTATCATTTAGAAATAAAAAAAATAATTTCTGCACAAAGCAAAAACCACCAATTTAGGCTGTTTTGCTGCTGCATCTGACTCAGAGCCCACTGGTTAAAATACAAATCTGGGAGTTAAGAAGTCTGGATTCTGCCACTAACTCAAATGCAGCCTTGGGCAAATCACTTAACCTCCCTATGCCTCTAAATCTCCATCTGTAACTAGGGCTAATAGTGGTGCCCTACCTCAGAGGATATTGTGAGGTTCAATTCATTAATGCTTGAAAAGGACTTGATGAGTACCTCGTTCCAAAGATACACATCATCACCAATGGATTAACTCTTATTCGATATACTATATGAGTTCATGCCCCCTATATTTTCATTTAGCTGGAGCTAAACAAGCTGTGACTCTCAACTGCAAAACGTCAGGAAAGACATTTCTTTTAATTTTCAGCCTGCAGGAGAAATGTGAACTTTGAATGGGTAGTTCTCAAGCAAATGTTGTTCCTTACAAATAATTCATGAATATTTCTACACGCTGATTCTCACAAACAAATAGCTCTTACATCCACACTTTTATGAAGTTCAACATTATTCATAGCATGAGCCATGTCAAATGGGGCAAATGAAATATGTAATGTTATGTCAACAGGTACAGATTGCTTGCTTGACGAGAAGAGAGAAAGATAAAAAACAATTTTTATGGAGGTGCAACTGTAACTCACAAATTTAATCTTCTGTCTCCTGAAATACAAAAATATAATGTCAGTTCTCTGCAACTAGCACAGCCACTATCCTGCACTTTCTAAGCGATTTTAGACTTTTTTATTGTAATCCCATCATGTGGCACAGGAGCAATGGGCAGATTGTGACTAATCTGCCAGACAAAGAAATAAAGAATGAAAGACTTCCCCTTAACTGCAGACTCTAGACAGTAGGCCTGGATATATACCCACAAATTATTTCACAGAAGGATGAATGGAAGAAGATTTGAAGGGGACTTCTCTGTCCTAGTGCATCAGCTAGTGCAAGTGAACCAAAACAGGGCTGTGGTAATTTCCTCTTGACATAAACCATCATCTCTAGTAATAAACCCGACCCCCAGATCAAGGAAAAAGCAGGAAAGTGATTGTATCTCAGAAGGGTGTCTCTGAGGAATGCTTGCTCTGTCTTTACAACAGAGCTAGCCTACATGGCCATCGCATAGATTTGATCACCCAGGTTAGCTCAGATTGGGTGTGAGTAGCAACACTCAGAGCTGTAGCCAGGTAGCTGGGCACCCAGCGCAGCAAAAAGCATGAGGGTAGAGCAACTTCCAGCTGCCACCATGTTGCCATGATGCCACTGGCATGATCACCTGATGGTAGCACATGTTAGTTTTGCACATCCCCTAATTTGGCTTCTGGGGTTACAACCCCAGTCATCACCCCACCAAGTTACTCTACTGACTGCACTGCAAAGTCTTACCTGAGTTAATGTCCTCACTGCTATTCATTCACCAAAGTGTGTTGCTAGGACTTACAGGGAGATGCCTTGAGTCTTTTATGCTACAATACAGTGTACTTGTAGCAGAAAGCCCCTTTTCCTCTTGCCTGCACCTGCTCTCCCCTCCTTGGATATGTTTTACCTCTTCTACCTTTTCTTCCTTCCTCTTTCGTTGGACATTTGTAGCCAACATACTAGTCTGATTCTTTCACAGTGAATTGTGTAAAACTTGCATATCCTTCTAGGTATGTTAGGGTAATTGTGGGAAAAGCTTGAAGTGAAACCTTGCTTATCAAACCTCGAGTGATTTAGCCTATGTCTGTACTACAAAGTAAGCGGGCTGCCACCTTATACAAAAGTAAAACCTACAGGTATGCCAAGGTTGAAAGCACCTCAGGCCAAAAGATTGAAGCTATGAACAGGAAGCAGCTAGAGGCAACACTCAGGTAGAACCTGCATTAGCTCTGGAAGTAAAGACAGACTTTCTATGACAGGGGTGGGCAATTTTATTCTTTAGTGGCTTCAGTGACTGACTTCCTTCATTTCATCACCCAGCCACCAGCCACCACTCCCACCCAGTGCCTCTCCACCTCCCATTTCAGTGCCCAATCCCCATTATCAAAACTCTGCCCTTTCCAGCCTCATGCCCCCACTCCCACCAACCCATCTCTCCAACCCATTCCCACCTAAACCTGGGACATAAGCCTGCCTGGGTTTGCCAGCCCTCTAGTGGCAACTCACAACTGTGAAGATTGGGGATAGTCAGAGAAGGTTTTCAGCGCAAATGTGCAACTACTCTAAACTTCAGCTAACATTAACACAGATCACCTTTTGAGGAGTTTAAAGTGTATTGTATAACAAAGCCCAGGAGTTGATCAGCTGGGACATTCTGAGTGAGTCCTGCTGACTCATATTTGCAGGTAGCTCATTGATATTAAGGAAATAGAAGTGTCCCTGAGAAAACAGGACGTAAGTCTGGGCTGAATGATGCTGAGGGAAGGACCTAAGATACAATCAAACTTGGACAGAAAACTTGGGTTGGGATTTATGCTGCATTGATTGTAAATTTGGTCTAATTCTACAATTAGGTCCATGCATATGGACCTTTGTGTCTACATAAAGGTTCTTTTAATTCATTACATTTTGACTTGCAACAAAATATGTTAAACCAAGGCAAGGATGAAAATGTAAGTGTTTTGTGTCTCATTCCTTGGAAAGAAATAATTATTCTTGCTGTGGTGAAACTTAGTTTTGAGTAGAACCTCTGAGAAGAAATGGATGTGTAAATTAAATACACATAGAGGTTAATCTCCTCTGATATATATTATATAGCGGTATGAACAACCTTGCACTGATATTATTGATGTTGTATTTAATCAGTGTGTAACCCTTGGTGCATGGTGCTAACTGTGGCTGTGTCCGATTGTTTGGGACCTGGGGTGCCACGTAGCTCTACCACTCCTCAGCTCACCTAGGAGAGGTTCCCTTTACAATGGAAAGACCTTGCAGACACATAATGAACTATTTACAGAATTGAATTATGTACAAGAGATACTTGCTACATACATACGAACAATAAATAATATCAAAAGTTTGAAACTCTTTACAATGCACAAGGATGAGTCTACACAAGAATAACAGTTGAGCCTAAAGGATGCTCAAATCAATGAGTACAAAGCTAATAACATTAGACACTATGTTAAATACCCAGTGTATTAAAGCTCTAATTAATTATTTACAACTAATAGCCAGTCTCCCCAACTTCTGCCCAATGAATGGAGCGAGGGGCAGTCCCTCACTCCTTCCATCACATGCTTGTGGGCTCCAGCTGCCTTGGGATATCCACGCAGGCCCATGCATCTCACGGTCTGCAGAGGCTATTTCCACTCAGACCCCTCCAAAACGCAAATTCCTCTCCTTGTACCTCTGTGCACACTTCTCTGCCTGGGCAGAACATCTCCGAGCTCACAGAGAGATCTGCTCTCTCCTGCTTGACACTTCAGGACTCTGCTGGCCTCTGGCCCACCCACAAAAGGTCCAGCAGGCAATTGCAGGGTGGGACCATGCTGCAGGCTCTTCCCAACCCTTTTCACACAGCATGCACCTCTCTCTCTCCACCCCGGGGGCAGGGAGACACTCCAGTTTTAAGGGGAACCACCGAGCCAATGCCTGGGCTGGAATTTTCCCAGGCTCCCTAACTACTTTTTGAATCTTGGGGATAATGCCAAACTACAAGTATGGTGTCCCTGTTGGGACAATCTTCCCCAAGTGTTCAGGCAGAGCCCGATGTAGGACACCCGGAAGGCAAGTGCCCCTTAAACTACCTGTTACAAGTGAAGGCACATTTAGCTTAATTCTAAATTCTAATTCCAGAACTAGAGTCACTTCCGAACTGTGGTCGCTGCACAGCTCTCCTTTACAATAAATTAAAGGTCCTTACTACGACATACTGAATTGTCAATGCATACAAGCATTTTTCCAGTAATACAGAAAAACATTGACTTTGCCAAGATGAAGTTTTATTCTATGTGCCAGGGCTATATGTCAGTTTGTAACCAACTAAAAAATGCAGACTACCTTAGTCACCCTTAATCATCATGGCAGTGTAGATACTCTTCTGTGTTATCTGTGAGTATACCATTTTAAAGGAAGCCATTATACACATATTTGCTGTCTCGCTAAATGCTGTAATAGGATCCCCATAAGGAAGAAGGGGAAGAGCACTTTAAGAGGCACAAAATAGACTAGGAAGCCTTCCAGGGATGTAAGGATGGGCCCCAACAGTAGAGGAGATGGAGGTGAACAGAGCTTCTGGAGGAGATGGCGTGACCAAAGAGGCTGATGGTTTGAATAGGCCTGGAGAAAGGACAGAATAAAGATCCCTCATTAGTGCTGAGAAGGCCATAAGAAAGGCTGGGACTAGTCAGGAATTATTCAAAGGATTAAAGGAAGGCTTAAGAAAAGGCTGGTTCTTGGAAGGACCTGGCAGAGACTGAGGAGATATGACTGATGGGAATGAGGTCTGCGAAGATGGGTAGCAAATCAAAAGGGCCTTGTAATATCAAGAACCTGTAAGATAAAATATGCCAGTAGAGATCCTGAGGAGTTGTGGTTATGCCCTGTCAGTAAGGTCCTCTTTAGGGCTGTGCAAAACATCACTGTTTCATTTTGACTTCCATTTCACCATTTTGAAGGGACAGTGTTTCATTTCACTGTTTTGAAGCACTGTTCTGTTTCGTTTTGTTGAAACTGTTTTGCTGTTTTGACACGTTTTGACGTTTTGCCCATAGGCTATAATGGGAAATCACAAAAATGCCTATAACTTTGTCATTTCTTTCCTTATTTGAATGAAAGCAACAGGGATGGTAGCCTCTGCTGAGGCTACAAAGCCTGTCTAGTTTCAAGGAGATAGGTGCAGGGGGTTCTGGGAAACTGCACCTCAAACTGTTCAAAGCAAAACTCATATCACTTGTAAGTATGAAGGCACAGGGGGGTGAAAACAGCAGGAAAGCAGACATGGTAGCGCCTGCTGAGGCCACAAAGCTTGCCAGGTTTCAAGGAGATAGATGCAGGGGTTTCTGGGAAACTGAACCTCAAGGTGCTGACAAGCAAAACTCATGTCACGTGTGTGCATTAAGGCAGAGTGGGGTGAAAACAACAGGCATAGTAGCCCCTGCTGAGGCCATGAAGCCTGTTAGGTTTCAAGGAGATAGGTGCATAGGTGCTGATGCTGCTGAGCTGCTGGAAGACACAGCTCAGTAAGCTGATCCCAAGGCACAGAGAAAGCTCAGTTCAAACAATGCTTTTTATGTTGTTTTTCCATCCCTTCCACAGACCACTGGGATTGGAAGGGACCTCAGGGAAGAATCACAGTCACTGGCCAGCTACACATGTCAATATGAGAACAGTCCTTCCCCCCTCTTCCCCTCCCTCTTCTTACTTTCTGTTTAGCTGTAAGCAAGCCTGGCTTTGAAACTCAAAATGTTTCAAAACTTTCAAAATGTTTTGAGTACCCTTGTTTCATTTTGAAATGGTTTCAGAGCCCGTTTCATTTTGATTTCACTGTTCAAGCTTGAAACGTGTTGAAGCAGCTTTGAAATGGAACACCCATAAAAATTTTTCACAGCCCTAGTCCTTTTGCCCTAGGCATTTGCACACTGTTTTAAAATCTCAGCCTAGCAGGTAAACCAAGTGGGGAAACTGGAAGCAAGAGGAAAATCTGGTTTCGATGGGGAGGAGAAGAACTGAATCTTGCCTAGAAAAAGTGACCTCTGGAGACAGTCATATATGTACTGTATTTGAATATATATGCATTTGCAAACTATGTACTGTTAAAAGAGTAATGGTAGTAATTTGTGAAGGTTCTTGGTTATTTAATTATGATTTTTTGAACAATCACAATATTTTCTTGTTTCAAACGCATGAGTCAACTATATGGATCTTCACTTCTGAAGACTGATCAAATTATAGCACATTGTATTGGAATTTGTGGGGTGGAGGATACTCCTCAGTCCTGGGAAAAGAAGGAAATATTGCTAGGATGTATTCTTTTCAGAAAAATGACAGCTGCTTGGGACAGCTTAGAGGTTTGTTTCAGGAGAGATCATGGGCAACTGAGGTGTTTACTGGTAAGTTTTCACATAGTCATGTCCACATTTTTAACTTACAAAAATTCACTTGCATAATTGTTTATGCTCTAAATATGTAAAACTATCAGCATCATATCCTCCTTCTACTCTTTGGAATATGAAACTCTTGTTATTTTGCTAACAAATACTGTTTTCCAGGTCCATGTGTAATCATATGGATATGCTTAAAGCCACGGTTCTCAACCTTGTTAGGCCTAAGCCACCCCTCAAAAAATGCCAGGGGAGCTCCAATTCACCCACACCACCCTCCAGCACTGGCTGGGGAAAGAGCTCCTTCTGCTCCCTTTCCCCCTTCCCATTCTGAAAACAGCACAGGCTAGGGGCCATTGCTTGGGGAAATGGGCTACAGGTCCAGGGGATTGTTGTAACCCAGAACACTTCCTGCAAAGCGCTGAGAGTTACAGCAGGGAGCTGCACTTCTGTCTGCATCCTAAATCTTGGTCTAATAAATGGTATCATTCACAAAAATCTTTTTCTCTCTTATAATATACTAAAAACTTTTATCACAGATCTAGATGATCTACCTCTTGTGGATATTCAGTAGTTGGTTTGAACCATGTGGCATTTGCTTCAACAATCACCAGAGTATAAGGTAGGATTCAGCCATGGTTTCTGTTTTCCAGTGCATGCTTCCCAAGGGGAGACTTTCTGTTTGGTGCCATTTCTGGAAGGTGGAACTCCTGAGTCCAAGTGCTGTAGGAATTCAGGACCAGGAATGATACTACAATGGTCAAAATATCCCAGCACTCTGTTCTAAGATTTGAACCTTAGGGACACAGGGCAGTGGAAGCAAATAGATGGATTTTGCAGAGGAATTGCTAAATGAGTTGTTTTCACTTCTAATGAGTGAATAAGAGATATGAAGGACTAGGCACAATAATAAACACTTCTATATAAATGTCTCCTTCAGCGTTCTCACTGCTTTAGGGAGCTCTCTAGAGTCCTCTTCTGAACATGAGAACCCTGTGTCTGTCTCTTCCAACTTGTTTAGGTCTGCCAGTCAAAAGTCTTACTGAACAAGGTCCTAGTATTTTTTCTTTTTTTTCCTGCTGGGATTTCCACCTGCTCCAAGCCCTTCCCCTACTGAAAATATTGGTAGTTTGAGCTATCTCTTTTGTTCTAAATTATTCCCATTTGAATATAAGGCTAGTCAGATTTATGTTTCTCAATTGTTTACGGACTGGGAAACATGTGACAACAGCCTTGGTAGCAAATACCTGACTCAGTATGCCCTGAAGCAGTCAATGATACAACAATTCCATAAAATCAACTAAAATGCAATTTTACATAGGAAAAAACATTCAAACTGTCATGTTTTCATGTCCCTATACAGGATATGAAGGGATAAAGTAGATAACCTTGTAGAAGCAGGGAATTTGAGGGGGAAAGTTTTCTCTCCATTCTTCCGCAACCCTGATTCCTGCCAAACCCAATACTTGGATTTGGCATGAGAGAAAGGTTTAGCTCTTAAATATACACTGTATACATATTATATTACATGTATATGGAACAGATCATGTTTTGGCTGAACTTTGGCATAGAAAGCTTTAGATAAGAAGACAATGAATATTCCTAGTAGTGAATTCTTTATAAACAGTACAATTATGTGTATTTCTGAAAATATTGACATTTGCATATATACAAATGTAATGAAAATAAATAAGTGCTAGCAACCCCTGCTGGTTTTTTTCCCCTTTGAATTAGCATGTTGTGTTTAAAGTCAGTAAGGAAATACCATCTGCTTTGGTTGTATACCTGCAAGTTCTGTATAAATCTACAGGTACCTGAATTCATGTCAAATTATTCTGTTCCCTTTTCTTGATTTTTACCCCATGCCTTCAAGCCAATTCAACAGACTCAGGTAAAATATTATAGAGAGATGTAGGGAAGGTTTTCAATATCTCTCCTCCTCATTTTCTAGCATTCTAAAATTACTCCTTAATCATTGTTGCTCTCCATCTTGGCAGGCTATTGACACTGACAATAAAAGATTATAGACAGTTCTTAGCTATCTGGTAAGCTAGGATGAACGGTCCAGAATCCAAACCACAAATCCAAATCCTTAATCAATCTTTGAGGATCTGGATCTAGATCTCATAATTAGAGTTAATTTCTAATATGGCTCGGTACTGGATCATCAAACTGAGGACATTACTGCCCTTCTGCATCTGTTTCACTGTTTTCTAGAGCAGAATATCCACTAGAACAGGGTTTGGGACCTGTGACTGGCAGGCTGACTGTTGTCCATGAAGCAATTTCATCCGGCTTGCAGGATTTTGGTGGAAATCTGGTGGCTGGTCACATGCTCGTTGGGACATTGGTGTTAATTCAGCAGCTGCAGAAATCATCAGTGTGCCAGCGAGGGGAGCAGCAGTTGAGGCAGAAGCACACTGGTGGCAAATCCAGTGGCAGGAGGTGTGGTAGCCAGGCTAGAAATAGTGGCCCACTGTTGGAGTAAGCTGCTCTAATTTGGCCACCTGCTTTTAAAAGGTTGTCAACACTAGGGCATCAGACACAAAATCACTCCCTAAATCGCCTCCTAAAAATCACTGCTGTGCAAATGTAACACAGTTTGTATCTTAATAAAGGCTGAGACATAAATGTTGGACTTCACGTTTCTGTAAAATATACATTGTAGCACTGTCTCTGAATATCTGTGAACAGTGCAGAATTCAGATTTGAATCTGAACATGAAGATTCAGACACAGTTATCTTCTGTAGTATGTTTTATATGCCATCCTCTTCAATTAAATCTGTTCAATTCAGCCTTAGTTTATTAGTTTACTATGCTGGCAGCTTGATCCATTGGCAGCTCAGAAAGGTATGTATTGTTGTTAGTAATAATATTAATTCCCATTTTAAAATAAAAAGTATAATCTACTTGAACTACCTCACAGCTAACTGACTCTTAGTAGACTACATATTTTTTTTTACTAAAGCAGCATTCACAATTTGCTTAATTGCATGTAAAGATCAAATTAGGACTGTTAATAACAGTATAACCCTTGATTAGTGAATGGTAAGATTTTGCATGTGTTTTAGTCTTTAAAAGCTTATTTATACAGTGAGCTGTTAGTACAGGAATCAGTTTTTGATTCAATTTTGCTTTGGGATATTGTAATTGATATTAACTGGACTTGCTTCCATACATATGAGAGTATAGTTAGGCAAGTTTGGCTGCTTTTGTGGTTAATTTAATTATAGCAGACTAGATAGAGGTCAAACCATTACAAATGTTAAATAATACTGGTTGATAACACTCTTGTGTATATATCTAGAAGGTGGATCACTTCTGTATACTTCTGGTCACTTTTAGTACTACTTTCTCTCTTCTGCACACAGTACTTACTGTTGGAAGCTCAGAAGTAAGGATTGCATATACTTTGGGGTAAAGGAAAATAAATTTAAGTTTTCAAGTTATTTCATTAAACCAAAGGTAGCCCCAAAATATGTTGGAATGGAAACAAAACAAAATAAAAGAAACAAAAAACACCCAAAAGAGGAATAATAACACTTAGTACTTGCATAATTTTTTTTTAAAAAGGTATTACCAGACCTGGCCCGAATGTTGACCATGATGCCCCATGGTAGCCATGAAGCTCCTGCCCTGCTCCATCCCCTCCCTTTCCTCTTTCCTGCCACACTTTTGGTTACAAAAAGGGAGGCTGAGTGAGCCTTCTTCTATTTTGTGTTCA